>NC_034188.2:76119716-76181031 GCF_002021735.2 Oncorhynchus kisutch | reverse complement strand
TTTAAACATGTATCACATATTTTGTACTACAATATTTAATGATTTTCACTGTTAGTACACTATCGGTATCTTGTGTGTGTGTGATCTAAATGAATGTTCCTATGTATTTCATGATAAGTGAGTTACTTGAACCAATGATTCTGCAAGTGCAAGGTTTCTTTAAAGATATGAATGCACAATGCAATGTTTTGAACATTGGACAGCATGTGTTACAAGTGATGACCGTATGAGTGTGTTTAGAAAAAATACCACAAGGTTCTGAAATTAGTGCCACAGTGACTACTGAAAAAACTGTATTGTGTATGTGTGTGCCCTAGCAATGCTGGTTTGTGTGTATGTGTGTGCACGCTCGTGGTTATCAGGCAGTTGAGTGATTGTGTGGGTGAGATGACACATTTGCTTCTTAGCTCTTTTCAGAGACAGGGCTAACTGCTGAACTGGTGTGTAAGTGTGATCATGTGTTTGTGTGTGTGTGTTTGTGTGTGTGTGTGAATGTTTTTGTTTGTGAGTGTGTGTGTTAGTGTGTTTGTGTGTTTGTGTGTGAGTGTGTTTGTGTGTGCTTGTGTGTGTGAGTGTGGTTTGTGTGTTATTAGAAGAGGCAGTAGAGAGAGCAAGTAGGAGCAAATGTGTGTGTGTTTGCCTCTGATCCCTCTGTTAAACAAATGAATGGCTAGACCACCATCATACACCCACACTTTGTGGTACACACCACACACACACACACACACACCACACCACACACACACACACACACACCACACACACACACACACACACACACACACACCACACACCACACACACCACACACGATGCGCGGAAGGGAATCGGGAGTCTGAGGTTTGTTTAATGAAGTCAGGACTTTGTGTTCTGAGACAAGGTGGTGAAAGACAACTCCTCTCGGCTTTGTCCGGGCAGCTGGACCTCTGTCCACACAACCATAATAACATCTAGGGTTAGGGTTACTGCAATGATACATCTACATTAGAGCCTGTTGATATACACCCACAGCATGAACACACACACGCGCACACCCGCACACCAACGCACGCACGCCACACGCACACCACACAACACACACACACACCACACACACACACACACACACACACACACACACACACACACACACACACACACACACACACACGCATGCACACACACACACGCAGGCATGCACACACACACACACACTAAGCTCATCACTAAACTAAGGACTTTGGGATTAAACACCTCCCCCTCTGCAACTGGATCCTACACTTCCTGACGGGCCGCCCCCCAGGTGGTGAGGGTATTCAATAATGAATCTACTACGGTGACCCTCAACATAGGGCCCCGCCGCGGGGGTGTGTGCTTAGTCCCCTCCTGTACTCACAGTTCACCCTGACTGCGTGGTCCGCACATGACCCCAACACCATTATCAAGTTTGCAGATGACACGACGATGGTAGACCTGAACACCGACGACGAGGAGACAACCTACAGGGAGGTGGTCAGAGATCTGGCAGTGTGGTGCCAGGACAACAACCTCTCCCTCAACGTCAACAAGACAAAGGGCCGAGCACACCCCTATCCACATTGACGGGGCTGATGTGGAACAGATCGACAGCATCAAGCTCTTTGGTGCCCACATCACTAAGGGACTAACATGGTCAACACAGTCGTGAAGAGAGCATGACAACACCTCTACCCACTCAGGAGGTCGAAAAGATTCAGCATGGAACGTCACATCCTCAAAAGTTCTACATTTTTATCATTGAGTGTCTTGACTGGCTGCATCACCGCTTGGTATAGCAACTGTTTGGCATCCGACCGCAAGGCGCTGCGGAGGGTAGTGGGTATGGCCCAGTACATCACTGGGGCCAAGCTCCCTGCCATCCTGGACCTATATGACATCCCCATAACCGCTCTCCCCCACGACGCCATACACGTTTTCTGTGGTTGTGAGGCTGGTTGGACGTACTGCCATTTCTCTAAAAACAACGTTTGAGGCAGCTTCCGGTAGATAACTTAATGTTCATTTATCTGGCAACAGTTCTGGTGGACATTCCTGCAATTAGCATGCCAATTGCACGCTCCCTCAAAACTTGAGACATCTATGGAATTGCATGGTGTGACAAAACTGCAGATTTTAGAGTGGCATTTTATTGTCCCCAGCTCAAGGGGCAACCTGTGTAATGATCATGCTGTTTAATCAGCTTCTTGATATGCCACACCTGTCAGGTAGAAGGATTATCTTGGCAGTCGTGAACAGCCTGCTTGGAGCTTGCCAAAAAAAGCCTAAAGGACTCTCAGAAACAAGATTCTCTGGTCTGATGAAACCAAGATTGAACTCTTTTGGCCTGAATGCCAAGCTTCAAGTCTGGAGGAAACCTGGCCCTCTCCCTACGGTGAAGAATGGTGGTGGCAGCATCATGCTGTGGGGATGTTTCAGCAGTAGGGACTGGGAGACTAGTCAGGGTCGAGGGAAAGATGAACAGAGCAAAGTACGAGAGATCCTTGATGAAAACCTGCTCCAGAGCATTCAGGATCTCAGACTGGGGGCGAAGGTTCACTTTCCAACAGGACAAGGACCCAAAGCACACAGCCAAGACGACGCAGGAGTGGCTTCGGGAAAAGTCTCTGAATGTCCTGAGAGGCCCAGCCAGAGCCCGGACTTGAACCTGATTGAACATCTCTGGAGAGACCTGAAAATAGTTGTGCAGAAGACGCTCCCCATCCAACCTGACAGAGCTTGAAAGGATCTACAGAGAATAATGGGAGAAATTCCCCAAATACAAGTGTGGCCAAGCTTATACCGTTATACCCAAGAAGACTTGAGGCTGTAATTGCTGCCAAAGGTGCTTCAACAAAGTACTGAGTAAGGGTCTGAATACTAAAAGTAAATGTGATAATTCCTTTTAAAATTATTTTTTATACATTTGCAAACATTTCTATAAACTTGTTTTTGCTGTGTCTTTATGGGGTATTGTGTGTAGATTGATGAGGGGGGAAAAACGATGTAATCCATTTCAGAATAAGGCTGTAACTGATTTTTTCTTTGAAAAGTCCGGGACAGTGACATATATATATTTTTTTGGGGGGGGGCTTGTGGCTCTGTTGTTTTGGCTCCAGCACTTTGGAATAGAAATTATAAAATGACTATGAGGTTACAGTGCAGACTGTCAGCTTTAATTTGAAGGTACTATTTTCATCCATATCAGGTGAACCGCTTAGAAAGTTACAGAAGCACTAACATCATACTCCCCCAAAAAAGCTAACCTCCCTTGTTATTGTAATGGTGAGAGTTTAGCATGTCTTGGGGGTATGCTATTTGTGCGTCTGTAGAGTCACAAGCTTGATGTGTAGTCATTGCATTTTATGAATATGCGACCAAATACTTAACTTTTTACTACATAGAAGTGAATTTGTCCTAATACTTTTGGTGACCTACTGAATGTCTAAACATTTCACCCGATATGGATGAAAAGACCCCCTTACCCCAAAATACCCCCATACAGTCTACACTTTAATTTCATAGTCATTGTATAATTTTAAATCCAAAGTGCTGCAGTACAGAGCCAAAAACATTGACTCGGTACTGGTACCCCATGTATTTAGCCAAGTTTATCGTTACTCATTGTGTATTTATTCCTTGGTGTTATTATTTTTCTTCGTCTTTATTTTCTACTATTTAATTCTGATACTCACTGCATTGTTGGGGAAGGGACCATCAGTAAGCATTTCACTGTTAGTCTACACCTGTTGTTTACGAAGCATGTGACAAATACAATTTGATTTTGATACCATCGATCACCACATTCTTTTTGGAGAGACTGGAAACCCAAATTGGTCTACACGGACCTGGTTTAGATCTTATCTGTTTGGAAAGATATCAGTTTGTCTCTGTGAATGGTTTGTCCTCTGACAAATCAACTGTAAGTTTCGGTGTTTCTCAAGGTTCCGTTTAAGGACCACTATTGTTTTCATTATATATTTTACCTCTTGGGGATGTTATTCGAAAACATAATGTTAACTTTCACTGCTATGCGGATGACACACAGCTGTACATTTCAATGAAACATGGTGAAGCCCCCAAAATTGCCCTTGCTAGAAGCATGCGTTTCAGACATAAGAATGGATGGCTGCAAACTTTCTACTTTTAAACTCAGACAAAACAGAGATGCTTGTTCTAGGTCCCAAGAAACAAAGAGATCTTCTGTTGAATCTGACAATTAATCTTAATGGTTGTACAGTCGTCTCAAATAAAACTGTGAAGGACCTCGGCGGTTACTGTGGACCCTGATCTCTCTTTTGAAGAACATATCAAGACCATTTCAAGGACAGCTTTTTTCCATCTACGTAACATTGCAAAAATCAGAAACTTTCTGTCCAAAAATGATGCAGAAAAATTAATCCATGCTTTTGGTCACTTCTAGGTTAGACTACTGCATGCTCTACTTTTCCGGGCTACCCGATAAAGCACTAAATAACTTCAGTTAGTGCTAAATACTGCTGCTAGAATCCTGACTAGAACCAAAAAATTTGATCATATTACTCCAGTGCTAGCCTCTCTACACTGGCTTCCTGTCAAAGCAAGGGCTGATTTCAAGGTTTTACTGCTAACCTACAAAGCATTACATGGGGTTGCTCCTACCTATCTCTCTGATTGTGTCCTGCCGTACATACCTACACGTACGCTACGGTCAAGATGCAGGCCTCCTAATTGTCCCTAGAATTGGAACGGTCTGCCCTACCCATATGGAACGGTCTGCCTACCCATGTTCAGAGACGCAAACTCGGTCTCAACCTTTAAGTCTTACTGAAGACTCATCTCTTCAGCGGGTCATATGATTGAGTGTAGACTGGCCCAGGAGTGGGAAGGTGAACGGAAAGGCTCTGGAGCAACGAACCGCCCTTACTGTCTCTGCCTGGCCGGTTCCCCCTCTTTCCACTGGGATTGTCTGCCTCTAACCCTATTACAGGGCCTGAGTCACTGGCTTACTGGGGCTCTCTCATGCTGTCCCTGGAAGGGGTGCGTCACCTGAGTGGGTTGATTCACTGATGTGGTCATCCTGTCTGGGTAGGCGCCCCCCCTTGGTTGTGCCATTTGTGGAGATCTTTGTGGGCTAGACTCAGCCTTGTCTCAGGATGGTAAGTTGGCGGTTAGAGATATCCCTCTAGTGGTGTGGGGGCTGTGCTTTGGCAAAGTGGGTGGGGTTATATCCTTCCTGTTTGGCCCTGTCCGGGGGTGTCCTCGGATGGGGCCACAGTGTCTCCTGACCCCTCCTGTCTCAGCCTCCAGTATTTATGCTGCAGTAGTTTATGGTGTCGGGGGGCTAGGGTCAGTTTGTTATATCTGGAGTACTTCTCCTGTCCTATTCTGTGTCCTTTGTGAATCTAAGTGTGCGTTCTCTAATTCTCTCCTTCTCTCTTTCTCTCTCTCTCGGAGGACCTGAAGCCCTAGGACCATGCCCCCAGGACTACCTGACATGATGACTCCTTGCAGTCCCCAGTCACCTGGCCGTGCTGCTGCTCCAGTTTCAACTGGTTTCTGCCTTATTATTATTCGACCATGCTGGTAATTTATGAACATTTGAACATCTTGGCCCATGTTCTGTTATAATCTCCACCCGGCACAGCCAGAAGAGGACTGGCCACCCCACATAGCCTGGTTCCTCTCTAGGTTTCTTCCTAGGTTTTGGCCTTTCTAGGGAGTTTTTCCTAGCCACCGTGCTTCTACACCTGCATTGCTTGCTGTTTGGGGTTTTAAGGCTGGGTTCTGTACAGCACTTTGAGATATCAGCTGATGTACGAAGGGCTATATAAATTTGATTTGATTTGATTTGACACACACACACAAACACACACCTCACTAATGAGGTGGGCTGGATTGTTTGTTGCACTGTTTTCCTGAGCCTCTGAATCCTGAGGACATAAAGCACCTGCAGGAGATTTCTTTGGGCTTCCCTTGTGTGTGTGTGTCTTTTTCTTACACTCTAGTTTCTTCTCTCTCCACTTTCTTTGATTATTTTCGTTCTCTGTCTGCCTCCCCTGCTCTCCCTCTCATTCTCCATTGCTTCCCTGACTCTCCATCCCAGTGCTGGCCCTAGCCTTTTGGGGGCCTTGAGCGAGATTTAGTAGTGGGCCCCCCCACCTCGCGGGCAAAACATTTGAGTGCCCCCCCCCTTGCTAAAAGCAGCTTGCTGCAATACTACACTTTTGCCAAGGGACAGAATGAACATTTTGTCATTTGAAAACACATTTCATGCAATTCTACTCATTTTTCCATGGGGCAGATATTTTTTTTGCAGTTTTTACGGTTAATCTCCTGCATTCTACACATTTTGCTAAGACTTATTAATGATATCTTAATGCTATCTGAGTGAGAGTGACTAACAAAATCAATGGGGGCCTCCAGGTCAGGGCCCCTGGATACCTGACCTGTGTACTGGGCAGTATTCGGCCACGATAACAAATTTTGATAGCTGGCAAAACCAACATATCAATCAAAACATTGGTAGCTGACATGCTAATTGAGTGACTGTCAGTGACTGACATAACAAGAGAAAAACTGCTAATGCATAATAAAAAATGAATTGCTCCTTGTGTACTCTACCATTCTAACTCTCACAGTAATTTGAGACCCTGATTGAGTTCCCCTAGCGGCCAGGGGGCCTTAAGTGAACGTTTATGTCGCTATGCCTGGAGCCGGCCCTGCTCCATCCTCCTCACGATCTCTCCCCTCTCTCGCTACCATAATGTAGTAACCATTGGGTATTAGGTTTGACCGGTAGGGTTAAGCCAGCATGGTGCAGAATATTAATCCTTCTCTCTGTGCTGCTCTGAGGGCAGAAGCCTCCCATCTCCTGTGTTCACTCTTCCACCGATTACTTAAAACTCCTTCAACCGACACCCAGACTATCCTTTCTTCTCTTTAAATGAGAAACCAAGCAACTTTAAGCTAGAGCCAAGCCCTTATATCTCAGATGGACGGGTATATTCCACTCTGGATATATTTGACTCATTTGGTCTTCTCCATAACTTCTTGGATGATGAGATGGGGAGTTCGATTCAATCCGTAATGCCGAAGTTCAGCGCTATATGCAATTCCCACTTTTGCGGAGACTGCATTCATGGTTAACATTGTATATGTCGGCTCAATCGGAAATTACCATAACATTTAAAGTGTTATGGCGCTGAACTTAGGCGATACGGATTGAATTGAGCCCCTAGTCTCTTTCTCGCTCTCTCTAACAACCCTTAGTCCTTCCTTCCTTCTCAGCCTCCATCATTGACAATATGACACTCTCAGAAGTGCACTTACCCCCCCCCATATATCCCCCTGGGGACATATTCTCTTCCTTAGCCCCAGCCTCTCTCCCTCATCCCTCAGCCTCTTGTGGAATATAAATCCCACTTTCCTTCAATGCCTTCCATAACAGATTCAGCCTTATGGGAAATATGACACTGTCTACCCTACCTCTGTCTGTTTCTCTCTACTCTCTTTTTCACTATAATCAGAATCTACTTGTGGAGGGGAACATCCTGTTTTCCTCTCTCCCTCTCTCTTTTGACCCCCTCTTCTTCATCATCTTCATCAGAGCACTTCTTGTGGAGAGGGTTACATCCAAAGCTTCAGAGACACTTTCTCGCTTGTACTAATCACAGAGTGGCTTTAAATAACTGGTTTAATGAGTGAGCTGGGCTTTAATGACTGATGCACTGTGGAGTAACAGTTTTAATTAGCACATAGATTAGCTCCCTTCACAAAAACAGCATGTCGCTAATCCACCCTTGCACTGATACTGTATTGTTGTGGACTCGCTTGTGTAACTCTAGAGAGGGGAGAACACTGCCTCCTCCATGAGTTTCCCTTCCCTTATTTCCGACTCTGCTCAACTCGGATCGGTACAGTTAATTACTGCCCCCCCCCTGATATTTTATGTTTCTCCACCTCCAGCTGCTTTATTTTGCATGCGCCCAGAGTGCCCTGCAACCTCCACCAGGAGATGAGAGAAGGCAGCTTGACTTTGCAGGGAGTAGAAGTACAGAAGAATAGCTGAAGACTTGGAAATTTCAAGCGTCAACCAGCCAGACATTTCAGCCGAAGGGTTTCTCTTTTTGGAAGATGGTTTTCAGTTCATCAGTGGGGGGTACCCAGTGAGAGGGAGGTGATACTGAAGTACAACCTAGGCAAGTCTTGTATGAGCTAATAAATTCCCCCCAAAAGTATCTGGACTTGTGAACCACAGTTATAGACCAGGTACTTTGGATACTGGATACTGTTTGGCTAAAACAGCATTTAGCCCTGTGTGTGAGATCGTATACCATGACTATGACATTGAGCCTTTTCACCTTTATATCATTGAGCCTTTTCACCTTTATATCGTTGAGCCTTTTCACCTTGATAAAATGGCTACATCAACAATAGTTTGAGATGTCGATAACAAAATAAGTGTTTTGATTAACTTGAGAGAAACCGAAATGAAAAGAACGTGGTGAAACAAACAAAGTAGGCACTTACCTGCTTCACTAACTGGTGGGCAGAAAAAGGGATACATTGTGAATTTGGAAATACAACAAAACGGAGCTGAACATCATTATATGGAACTTGCATGGTTCAATGAGAAACATGAATGCCGAAGAATATGGGATTAACTGCTACACTGGACTTAGAGCTGGACTGAACCATCAACGACCCACCTCTCAGTCTGGCATGGAGTATACAGAACGACAACGAATTCACAACGAGCAACAATGTGTTTGTCGGTGTAATTAAAACGTTGTGGGAAGACGGGCGCGATAAAGCAGCACACCAGTGAACGGCTACATATGATAGGTAACTGTTAGCTAGCTAAATCATTCTAATGTTCCCTGACAATATAACCAGTAGCTATGTAGGCCTAACTATTAGCTAACGTTATTTTGTCTTATGTTACAGGTACACAGGAACACCCTCGCAAAAATGCTGCCAAAGAATTACACAAACCACTGCCTTCCAATCACCATGATCCAGAAATTGTCGGATGACAGAGGCATCAGAAATAGAGATACGAAAAATACTGTCTGTCAGAGGACACAGATTCGAAACCTCTCTTCAAAGGTACTGAAGGCCAAATCCAAAGTGGTTCTCTCTGACAACACAGCAACAGCTCCCACAGTTTCCAGCAGCGTCGAGCCAACAAACGCCAACATGGGCAAGCCAACAACAAACGATAACATGGGACAATTTATTCAATTTTTTCACAAAAAATTGCAACATACAGATCAACATTAATAAATAATTGTTTAGTATTAGTCACTCTAGAAGTGGCGCTAATGCTTGGTTCTTTATACTTTTATTGTAAGCTTGCTAGCTAGCTTGTGGTTGTTGCATAGCAACCAGTCTAGCAATGAGACTTTTGTCCGGACTGCTTCTTCTGGCGGAATGTATTTATAATAAGTTTCTTGCCTTACTGTGTTGGCAACCGGTTTAAAAAATCAATAAGGCACCCTGGGGGTTAGTGGTATATGGCCAATATTGTGCATATAAACAACCCTTAGCTATGGTATATTGGCCATATGCAACACCCCCTCGGGCCTTATTGCTTAAAAAAAAATCTCAATTTATTGTATACCACTCTATCTCTCTCTGTCCTTTAATCTCCCTCTCTCTCATATCATTAAGGTGCTTTGAAAATGAAGATACAATTTTAACCTTCAAAGTGGCAGGTCTATTTCAGGTCAAACCTGACCTTCGAGCAGCATATAAACGACAACAACAACAAAGCCCATCGCTAACATCACATTTCATGGAAGGCCGCTGCTGAGAACATTCTGAATCTGTGAACGCTCCCATAGTGCGTGTAAACAGCTCATATTACCATTATCCCTGTGTCCGTATCGCTAGTGAATGATGATGATATGTTTAAACACAGTGGGAGCTCCAGACTGGACTCAATGAGGCGTAGCAGAGTGCAGGTTGTCCTGAGCAGAGGAAACCAGTGCCCAGCGGGCGTTCTAACGTTCCACCGGTTCATCCTGTCATTCCGAGCGCCTAGCCCAGCCTCCGGGAATCCTGCAGAGAAAATGGCCAGGGAATGGCCTGAGGCAGAGACACTGAACTATCGATCAAAAGGGAATTTGTCCTCCTGTTTCGTTAACGCCTCTTTCAGCTCTCTGCCTTTCTTCTCTCTCCAGGTGTCTATCCTTTGTTCTGCTTTGAGATGAGATGATTTGCTGAACAGTGCTGATCTTTTACTCGCAAAAATGATTCATCTGCACACAGCCAGAAGTGTTTAAAACGCTCCATCTGCACACAGCCAGGAGTGTTTAAAACCCTCTATCTGCACACAGCCAGTAGTGTTTTCTTCCTAATCCCAAAGTCTTATAGAGGACGATTTCACCGAGACTGGAGTTTTATCCAACATTGCCTTTCTGCAGGCCCAACCAAACATCAATTCTGGTGTCCAACTCAAACGTGTTGACATGCCAGAGAGAGAGAGAGAGAGAGAGAGAGAGAGAGAGAGAGAGAGAGAGAGAGAGAGAGAGAGAGAGAGAGAGGGTGAGAGAGAGAGAGAGAGAGAGAGAGGGAGAGAGAGAGAGAGAGAGAGGGGGAGAGGGACAGAGAGAGAGGGTGAGAGAGGGTGAGAGAGAGTGTGTTTCCCTTAGCCTTCATAACAACAAACTGGCTGGTTTATTACATACAGTTTCTCTGTTTTATTTGCTATCATGGGAAATAAAGTCTCTTCTGTTCTGTCCCCCAGCATTGGAGGAAAACATCTCCCCAGAAATGGTTGTCCCTGAGGTTCAGTGCAGCTTAAGAAAATGTTTCGATAGGTAATTTCCTCACCCTTACGTGGGATGGAAAATCCTCACACTAACAACTATTGGGAATAGACACAATGGAAAAAGGAAACTAGAGAGAGGCCAAGAGAGTGAGGGGGAGGGAGATGGAGAGAGAGCGAGAGAGAGAGATGAGGCGGGATGAGGTACCAACACAATGGCAGTCCATAGAGAAACAAGCAGAAGATGAGGATAGAGAGCAGAAAAGAGAGAGAGAGAGGTTGGTAGATGTACCGTAAAAGCCTACCAGTGGGAGCCATGAATCTCAGTCCTCTCCCCAGAGTTCACCAGGCGTGTGGCTGTGTTGTGGATGTGCTGTCCTGCCTTCAGGGCTCCCTCTCTGGCTCTTGTTAAAAATATGAGCGTGCTCATAAAGAGATCTTCAGGGAGGGATGTGAATGGCTGTTTTATGAAAGGGGCCTCCATCTTATCTTCCTAATAGGATTCCCTGCTCCTCATTAAAGACCAGCATGGAGCTGGACACTCTCTCTCCCTCTCTTTCACTCGCTTTCTTTCTTTCCTGGTTTCTGTCTCCAGTGCTCAGCTAAAGGCTTCCACCTTCGTAATCTGTTGGGTTCTTGTACACTTGAATTCATTCAGAACTCTCTCGCCGGCCTAGCTTCCGCCTCCTCTGTCCTTTCATATTTCTTGTTCATTGGAAATAATGCAGGACTCTCTCTCTTTCTCTACTTTCTCTCTGTTGCTCAGCATCACCCTTTCCATACTCTTCCAATCCTGTCGTTCATGTTGATAAAAGAGGGCAGAGTGGGAACTGGCCTCTTGTTGATGCCTCTGTCAGGTGACAGGCAGTAACCAGGCTCTCCCATAGCCTGCTGTGTCAACCCCAAGGTAACAGCCAGTGACCAGGCTCTCCCATAGTCTGCTGTGTCAACCCCAAGGTGACAGCCAGTGACCAGGCTCTCCCATAGCCTGCTGTGTCAACCCCAAGGTAACAGCCAGTGACCAGGCTCTCCCATAGCCTGCTGTGTCAACCCCAAGGTAACAGCCAGTGACCAGGCTCTCCCATAGTCTGCTGTGTCAACCCCAAGGTGACAGGCAGCTATAACTCTTCTAGCTACAGTACATCAGCATTTTGTTGTCTGAGCAGAGAAAACAGTGGTTCGCTACGGGAAATTAAGCATGCAGAGAGCTGGCAGCCTCAACACCAACCACACACACAGAAAGACTCACAGCGTAGTGACCATGTCCTCCACATGCATGTACGCACACGCACACACACACTTGCAATCAAACCCTTCACATACATCCCCTACAAACACAATCCCATTCACACCTCCACCTCCATCACCCCTTCCCCACATCTTCGCATACACTATTCTACATTCTATACACCGGCTTGCGAAAGTAATCACCCCCTTGGCATTTTAAAATGTATTTGTATCATTTGATTTATACAAGCGTGCGTAACTATTCACCCCCCCCCCAAAGTCAATACTTTGTAGGACTTTGTAGAGCCACCTTTTGCAGTGATTACAGCTGCAAGTCTCAAGGGGTATGTCTCTATAAGCTTGGCACATCTAGCCACTGGGATTTTTGCCCATTCTTCAAGGCAAAACTACTCCAGCTCCTTCAAGTTGGATGGGTTCTGCTGGTGAACAGCAATCTTTAAGTCATACCACAGATTCTCAATTGGATTGGGGTCTGGGCTTTGACTAGGCCATTCCAAGAGATTTAAATGTTCCCCTTAAACCACTCAAGTGTTGCATTAGCAGTGTGCTTAGGGTCAATGTCCTGCTGGAAGGTGAACCTCCGTCCCAGTCTCAAATCTTTGGAAGAATGAAACAGATTTCCCTCAAGAATTTCCCTGTATTTAGTGCCATCCATCATTCCTTCAATTCTGACCAGTTTCCTAGTCCCTGCCCATTGAAAAACATCCCCATAGCATGATGCTGCCACCACCACGCTTCACTGTGGGGATGGCGTTCTCGGGGTGATGAGAGGTGTTGGGTTTGCGCCTGACATAGTATTTTCCTTGATGGTCAAAAAGCTCAATTTTAGTCTCATCTGACCAGAATACCTTCTTCATATGTTTGGGGAGTCTCCCACATGCATTGTGGCGAACAACAAACTTGTTTGCTTATTTTTTTCTTAAAGCAATGGCTTTTTATCTGGCCACTCTTCTGTAAAGCCCAGCTCTGCGGAGTGTACGGCTTAAAGTGGTCATATGGACAGATACACCAATCTCTGCTGTGGAGCTTTTCAGCTCCTTCAGAGTTATCTTTGGTCTCTTTGTTGCCTCTCTGATCAATGCGCTCCTTGCTTGGTCCGTGGGTTTTGGTGGGTGGCCCACTCTTGGCAGATTTGTTGTGGTGACATATTCTTAAAAAATTGTAATAATGGATTTAATGGTGCTCCGTGGGATGTTCAATGTTTCAGATATTGTTTTATAACCCAAACTTGATCTTTACTTCTCCAAAACCCTGACCTGTTTGGAGAGCTCCTTGGTGGTGCCCCTTGTTTAGTGGTGTTGCAGACTCTGGGGCCTTTCTGATAGAGTCCAGGCCAAAAGTTTTGAGATTGACAAAAATATTAATTTCCACAAAGTTTGCTGCTTCAGTGTCTTTAGATATTTTTGTCAGATGTTTCTATGGAATACTGAAGTATAATTACAAGCATTTCATAAGTGTCAAAGGCTTTTATTGACAATTACATGAAATTTATGCAAATAGTCAATATTGGCAGTGTTGACCAATTATTTTTCAAGACCTCTGCAATCTGCCCTGGCATGCTGTCAATTAACTTCTGGGCACAATTCTGACTTTTTTTTTTTGAATTTTTTTTTTTTTCACCTTTATTTAACCAGGTAGGCTAGTTGAGAACAAGTTCTCATTTGCAACTGCGACCTGGCCAAGATAAAGCATAGCAGTGTGAGCAGACAACAAAGAGTTACACATGGAGTAAACAATTAACAAGTCAATAACACAGTAGAAACCAAAGGGGGAGTCTATATACAATGTGTGCAAAAGGCATGAGGAGGTAGGCAAATAATTACAATTTTGCAGATTAACACTGGAGTGATGAATGATCAGATGGTCATGTACAGGTAGAGATATTGGTGTGCAAAAGAGCAGAAAAGTAAATAAATAAAAACAGTATGGGGATGAGGTAGGTGAAAAAGGGTGGGCTATTTACCAATAGACTATGTACAGCTGCAGCGATCGGTTAGCTGCTCAGATAGCTGATGTTTGAAGTTGGTGAGGGAGATAAAAGTCTCCAACTTCAGCAATTTTTGCAATTCGTTCCAGTCACAGGCAGCAGAGTACTGGAACGAAAGGCGGCCAAATGAGGTGTTGGCTTTAGGGATGATCAGTGAGATACAACTGCTGGAGCGCGTGCTACGGATGGGTGTTGCCATCGTGACCAGTGAGCTGAGATAAGGCGGAGCTTTACCTAGCATGGACTTGTAGATGACCTGGAGCCAGTGGGTCTGGCGACGAATATGTAGCGAGGGCCAGCCGACTAGAGCATACAAGTCGCAGTGGTGGGTGGTATAAGGTGCTTTAGTGACGAAACGGATGGCACTGTGATAGACTGCATCCAGTTTGCGAGTAGAGTGTTGGAAGCCATTTTGTAGATGACATCGCCGAAGTTGAGGATCGGTAGGATAGTCAGTTTTACTAGGGTAAGCTTGGCGGCGTGAGTGAAGGAGGCTTTGTTGCGGAATAGAAAGCCGACTCTTGATTTGATTTTCGATTGGAGATGTTTGATATGAGTCTGGAAGGAGAGTTTGCAGTCTAGCCAGACACCTAGGTACTTATAGACGTCCACATATTCTAGGTCGGAACCATCCAGGGTGGTGATGCTAGTCGGGCATGCGGGTGCAGGCAGCGACCGGTTGAAAAGCATGCATTTGGTTTTACTAGCGTTTAAGAGCAGTTGGAGGCCACGGAAGGAGTGTTGTATGGCATTGAAGCTTGTTTGGAGGTTAGATAGCACAGTGTCCAAAGACGGGCCGAAGGTATATAGAATGGTGTCGTCTGCGTAGAGGTGGATCAGGGAATCGCCCGCAGCAAGAGCAACATCATTGATATACACAGAGAAAAGAGTCGGCCCGAGAATTGAACCCTGTGGCACCCCCATAGAGACTGCCAGAGGACCAGACAGCATGCCCTCCGATTTGACGCACTGAACTCTGTCTGCAAAGTAATTGGTGAACCAGGCAAGGCAGTCATCCGAAAAACCGAGGCTCCTGAGTCTGCCGATAAGAATATGGTGATTGACAGAGTCGAAAGCCTTGGCAAGGTCGATGAAGACGGCTGCACAGTACTGTCTTTTATCGATGGCGGTTATGATATCGTTGAGTACCTTGAGTGTGGCTGAGGTGCACCCATGACCGGCTCGGAAACCAGATTGCACAGCGGAGAAGGTGCGGTGGGATTCGAGATGGTCAGTGACCTGTTTGTTGACTTGGCTTTCGAAGACCTTAGATAGGCAGGGCAGGATGGATATAGGTCTGTAACAGTTTGGGTCCAGGGTGTCTCCCCCTTTGAAGAGGGGGATGACTGCGGCAGCTTTCCAATCCTTGGGGATCTCAGACGATATGAAAGAGAGGTTGAACAGGCTGGTAATAGGGGTTGCGACAATGGTGGCAGATAGTTTCAGAAATAGAGGGTCCAGATTGTCAAGCCCAGCTGATTTGTACGGGTCCAGGTTTTGCAGCTCTTTCAGAACATCTCCTATCTGGATTTGGTTAAAGGAGAACCTGGAGAGGCTTGGGCGAGGAGCTGCGGGGGTGGCGGAGCTGTTGGCCGAGGTTGAAGTAGCCAGGCGGAAGGCATGGCCAGCCGTTGAGAAATGCTTATAGAAGTTTTCGATAATCATGGATTTATCAGTGGTGACCGTGTTACCTAGCCTCAGTGCAGTGGGCAGCTGGGAGGAGGTGCTCTTGTTCTCCATGGACTTCACGGTGTCCCAGAACTTTTTGGAGTTGGAGCTACAGGATGCAAACTTCTGCCTGAAGAAGCTGGCCTTAGCTTTCCTGACTGACTGCGTGTATTGGTTCCGGACTTCCCTGAACAGTTGCATATCACGGGGACTATTCGATGCTATTGCAGTCCGCCACAGGATGTTTTTGTGCTGGTCGAGGGCAGTCAGGTCTGGGGTGAACCAAGGGCTGTATCTGTTCTTAGTTCTGCATTTTTTGAACGGAGCATGCTTATCTAAAATGGTGAGGAAGTTACTTTTGAAGAATGACCAGGCATCCTCAACTGACGGGATGAGGTCAATGTCCTTCCAGGATACCCGGGCCAGGTCGATTAGAAAGGCCTGCTCACAGAAGTGTTTTAGGGAGCGTTTGACAGTGATGAGGGGTGGTCGTTTGACTGCGGCTCCGTAGCGGATACAGGCAATGAGGCAGTGATCGCTGAGATCCTGGTTGAAGACAGCGGAGGTGT
The DNA here is from genome assembly GCF_002021735.2 of Oncorhynchus kisutch. Taxonomy (NCBI): domain Eukaryota; kingdom Metazoa; phylum Chordata; class Actinopteri; order Salmoniformes; family Salmonidae; genus Oncorhynchus; species Oncorhynchus kisutch. The sequence goes on along the minus strand of NC_034188.2, from coordinate 76,164,813 downwards.
ATTTGGAGGGCCAGTTGGTCAGGATGACGTCTATGAGGGTGCCCTTGTTTACAGAGTTAGGGTTGTACCTGGTGGGTTCCTTGATGATTTGTGTGAGATTGAGGGCATCTAGCTTAGATTGTAGGACTGGCGAGGTGTTAAGCATATCCCAGTTTAGGTCACCTAACAGTACAAACTCTGAAGCTAGATGGGGGGCGATCAATTCACAAATGGTGTCCAGGGCACAGCTGGGAGCTGAGGGGGGTCGGTAGCAGGCGGCAACCGTGAGAGACTTATTTCTGGAGAGAGTAATTTTCAAAATTAGTAGTTCGAACTGTTTGGGTATGGACCTGGAAAGTATGCATTACTTTGCATGCTATCTCTGCAGTAAACTGCAACTCCGCCCCCTTTGGCAGTTCTATCTTGACGGAAGATGTTATAGTTGGGTATGGAAATCTCTGAATTTTTGGTGGCCTTCCTGAGCCAGGATTCAGACACAGCAAGGACATCAGGGTTAGCAGAGTGTGCTAAAGCAGTGAGTAAGACAAACTTAGGGAGGAGGCTTCTGATGTTGACATGCATGAAACCAAGGCTTTTTCGATCACAGAAGTCAACAAATGAGGGTGCCTGGGGACATGCAGGGCCTGGGTTTACCTCCACATCACCCGCGGAACAGAGAAGGAGTAGTATGAGGGTGCGGCTAAAGGCTATCAAAACTGGTCGCCTAGAGCGTTGGGGACAGAGAATAAGAGGAGCAGGTTTCTGGGCATGGTAGAATATATTCAGGGCATAATGCGCAGACAGGGGTATGGTGGGGTGCGGGTACAGCGGAGGTAAGCCCAGGCACTGGGTGATGATGAGGGAGGTTGTATCTCTGGACATGCTGGTAGTAATGGGTGAGGTCACCGCATGTGTGGGAGGTGGGACAAAGGAGTTATCAGGGGCGTGAAGAGTGGAACTAGGGGCTCCATTGTGAACTAAAACAATGATAACTAACCTGAACAACAGTATACAAGGCATATTGACATTTGAGAGAGACATACAGCGAGGCATACAGTAATCACAGGTGTTGAATTGGGAAAGCTAGCTAAAACAGTAGGTGAGACAACAGCTAATCAGCTAGCACAACAACAGCAGGTAAAATGGCGTAGACTAGGCAACGGGGCCAACAGATAGAACAAACAAGCAGAATGGAGTACCGTGATTAATGGACAGTCCAGCGTGCATCAGCTATGTAGCCAAGAGATCAGTGGCAGCCCATTCTTGCTTAATCAATGCTTGAAGTTTGCCAGAATATGTGGGTTTTTGTTTGTCCACCCGCCTCTTGAGGATTGACCATCAGTTCTCAATGGGATTAAGGTCTGGGGAGTTTCCTGGCCATGGACCCAAAATATCTAAGTTCTGTTCCCCGAGCCACTTAGTTATCACGTTTGCCTTATGGCAAGGTGCTCCATCATGCTGGAAAAGGCATTATGTATCATCAAACTGTTCCTGGATGGTTGGGAGAAGTTGCTCTCAGAGGATGTGTTGGTACCATTCTTTATTCATGGCTGTGTTCTTAGGCAAAATTGTGAGTGAGCCCACTCCCTTGGCTGAGAAGCAACCCTACACATGAATGGTCTCAGGATGCTTTAATGTTGGCATGACACAGGACTGATAGTAGCGCCCACCTTGTCTTCTCCGGACAAGCTTTTTTCCAGATGCCCCAAACAATCGGAAAGGAGATTCATCAGAGAAAATTACTTTACCCCAGTCCTCAGCTGTCCAATCCCTATACCTTTTGCAGAATATCAGTCTGTCCCTGATGTTTTTCCTGGAGAGAAGTGGCTTCTTTGCTGCCCTTCTTGACACCAGGCAATCCTCCAAAAGTTTTCGCCTCACTGTGCGTGCAGATGCACTCACATCTGCCTGCTGCCATTCCTGAGCAAGCTCTGTACTGGTGGTGCACCGATCCCGCAGCTGAATCATTTTTAGGAGACGGTCCTGGCGCTTGCTGGACTTTCTTGGGTGCCCTGAAGCCTTCTTCACAACAATTGAACCGCTCTCCTTGATGTTCTTGATGATCCGATAAATGGTTGATTTAGGTGCAATCTTACTGGCAGCAATATCCTTGCCTGTGAAGCCCTTTTTGTGCAAAGCAATGATGACGGCACGTGTTTCTTTGCAGTTAACCATGATTGACAGAGGAAAAACAGTGATTCCAATGACCACCCTCCTTTTGAAGCTTCCAGTCTGTTATACGAACTCAATCAGCATGACAGAGTGATCTCCAGCTTTGTCCTCGTCAACACTCACAACTGTGTTAACGAGAGAATCACTGACATGATGTCAGCTGGTCATTTTGTGGCAGGGCTGAAATGCAGTGTAAATGTTTTTTTGGGATTCAGTTAATTTGCGTGGCAAATAGGGACTTTGCAATTAATTGCAATTCATCTGATCACTCTTCATAACATTCTGGAGTATATGCAAATTGCCATCGTACAAACTGAGGCAGCAGCCTTGGTGAAAATGAATATCTGTGTCATTCTCAAAACTTTTGGCCACGACTGTATACTGACATCATGTGACACTTAAATTAAGTCCACCTGTGTGCAATCGAAGTAATTATGTGACTTCTGAAGGTAATTGGTTAAACCAGATCTTATTTAGGGGCTTCAGAGCAAAGGGGGTGAATACATATGCACACACCGCTTTCCATTATAATTCTTTTGTATTTTTTTAAAGGAATTCTTTTCATTTCACTTCACCAATTTGGACTATTTTGTGTATGTCCATTACATGAAATCCAAATAAAATTCCATTTATATGACAGGTTGTAATGCAACAAAATAGGAAGAACACCAAGGCGGTGTCACGTTCTGACCTTAGTTCCTTTTTTATGTCTTGTTTTAGTTTGGTCAGGGCGTGAGTTGGGGTGGGTAGTCTATGTTCTTTTTTCCATGTTGTATTTCTGTGTTTGGCCTGGTATGGTTCTCAATCAGAGGCAGCTGTCGATCGTTGTCTCTGATTGGGAATCATACTTAGGTAGCCTGTTTTCCCCATGTTGGTTGTGGGTGATTATTTTCCCTGTCTGTGTTTGGCCTGGTATGGTTCTCAATCAGAGGCAGCTGTCGATCGTTGTCTCTGATTGAGAATCATACTTAGGTAGCCTGTTTTCCCCATGTTGGTTGTGGGTGATTATTTTCCCTGACTGTGTTTGCTCCATACGGGACTGTGTCGGTTTCCATTTATTCTCTTATTCCTTTGTTTTCTGTGTTCAGTTATATTTCATTAAAATTATATTATGGACACTTACCACGCTGCACATTGGTCCGATTCTTCCTACTCCTCAGAAGAGAGGGACGAAAACCTTTACAGGGGGTAAATATTTTTGCAAGGCACTGTATACCCACTCTATACCCTTCTCTCACTCTAACACACCCCACCTCTTCCCCCTCTGTCTGGATGTTTCACACCGCCACCACAGACAACAGGACACCATAGTCCTCAACCCACATATCACAAACCATATGAACAGACCTTCTTTATCACTCCCACTTCCACATGATCCCCTCCCTCCCTCCCTCCCTCCCTCCCTCCCTCCCTCCCTCCCTCCCTCCCTCCCTCCATCCCTCCCTCCATCCCTCCCTCCCTCCCTCCCTCCCTCCCTCCCTCCCTCCCTCCCTCCCTCTTGGTCTTTGCTCTGTACTCTACGTCTTCATCCTCTCTCTGACATTAATATGATTCCGTCTTCATGTAAAGTGAAGGAGAAGTGCTTGATCAGAGATAGAGGGTGTCATCTGTCATCCTAATCAATAGTCATATTTTCTACTAGGCCCAGTGGCAGCTTGGAGAGGAGATACACATTTTCTTGCATGACTTCCTTGTTATGTAAAGACACAATCTGTGTCTGTGATTTATGGTCTGTGTGCACGTGTATGTGTACGTGTGTTTGTGTGTGTGTTTGTTCTTACTGTAGGTGACTGTGATGTCATCGCCATGTCAATTCCCACTCAGTGTAGTTTAAATCTAAACAAATTAAATTGTGTTCATCACGTGCTGAAAACAAATGGTGCAGACTTCACAGTGAAATGCTTTTTCAAACGATTCCCAAATGATTCAGTGAAAAAATAAGACAAAAAGAATTGTAACTAACACAAGAGGAATAAGATTAAATACACAAAAATGTAGCGACAGTTGAAGTCGGAAGTTTACATACACCTTAGCCAAATTCATTTAAACTCAGTTTTTCACAATTCCTGACATTTAATCTTAGTAACAATTCCCTGTCTTAGGGCAGCTAAGATCACCACTTTATTTTAAGAATGGGAAATATCAGAATAATAGTAGAGAGAGTGATTTATTTCAGCTTTTATTTCTTTCATAACATTCCCAGGGGGTCAGAAGTTTACATGAACTCAATTAGTATTTGGTAGCATTGCCTTGAAATTGTTTAACTTGGGTCAAACATTCCAGGTAGCCTTCCACAAGCTTCCCACAATAATTTGGGTGAATTTTGGCCCATTCCTCCTGACAGAGCTGGTGTAACTGAGGCAGGTTTGTAGGCCTCCTTGCTCGCACATGCTTTTTCAGTTCTGCCCACAAATTGTCTATTGGATTGAGGTCAGGGTTTAAGGGTTTAAGCCATTTTGCCACAACGTTGGAAGTCTGCTTGGGGTCATTGTCCATTTGGAAGATCCATTTGCGACCAAGCTTTAACTTCCTGATTGTTGTCTTGAGATGTTGCTTCAATATATCCACATAATTTTCCGCCCTCATGATGCCATCTATTTTGTGAAGTGCACCAGTCCCTCCTGTAGCAAAGCACCCATACAACATGATGCTGCCACCCCCATGCTTCACGGTTGGGATGGTGTCCTCGGCTTGCAAGCCTCCCCCTTTTTCCTCCAAACATTATGGCCTAGCAGATCTATTTTTGTTTCATCAGACCAGAGGACATTTCTCCAAAAAGCACAATCTTTGTCCCCATGTGCAGTTGCAAACCATAGTCTGGCTTTTTTTATGACAGTTTTGGAGCAATGGCTTCTTCCTTGCTGAGCGGGCTTTCAGGTTATGTCGATATAGGACTCGTTTTACTGTGGCTATAGATACTTTTGTACCTGTTTCCTCCAGGATCTTCACAAGGTCCTTTGCTGTTGTTCTGTTATCGATTTACACTTTTCGCACCAAAGTACTTTCATCTCTAGGAGACAGAACGCGTCTCCTTCCTCAGCGGAATGACGGCTGCGTGGCACATGGTGTTTATACTTGCGTTCTATTGTTTGTACAGATGAACGTGGTACCTTCATGCCTTTGGAAATTACTCCCAAGGATGAACCAGACCTGTGGAGGTCCGCAATTTCTTTCTGAGGTCTTGTCTGCTTTTTATTTTCCCGTGATGTCAAACAAAGAGGCACTGGATTTGAAGTTAAGCCTTGAAATACATCCACTGTGTCACGTTCTGACCTTTATTTCCTTTGTTTTGTATTTATTTAGTATTGTCAGGGCGTGAGTTGGGTGGGCAATCTATGTTTGTTTTTCTATGATTTGGGTATTTCTATGTTTTGGCCTAGTATGGTTCTCAATCAGAGGCAGGTGTCATTAGTTGTCTCTGATTGAGAATCATATTTAGGTAGCCTGGGTTTCACTGTGTGTTTGTGGGTGATTTTTCCTGTCTCTGTGTTTGCACCAGATAGGACTGTTTAGGTTTTCACTTTTCTTGTTTTGTTTAGTCTGTTCATGTATAGTCGTCTTTATTAAAATCATGAATAACCACCACGCTGCATTTTGGTCCGCCTCTCCTTCAGATGAAGAAAACCGTTACACACTGGTACACCTCCAACTGACTCAAATTATGTAAATTATTCTATCAGGACCTTCTAAAGCCATGACATAATTTTCTGGAATTTTCCAAGCTGTTTGAAGGCACAACTTAGTGTATGTAAACTTCTGACCCACTGGAATTGTGATACAGTGAATTATAAGTGAAATAATCTGTCTGTAAACAATTGTTGGAAAAATTACTTGTGTCATGCACAAAGTAGATGTCCTAACCGACTTACTAGAACTATAGTTTGTTAACAAGATATTTGTGGACTGGTTGAAAAACAAGTTTTAATGACTCCAACCTAAGTGTATGTAAACTTCCGACTTCAACTGTACATTCATAGAGTACCAGTACCAGATCAATGTGCTGGGTATGAGATATTTGACGTAGATATGTACACTACCATTCAAAAGTTTGGGGTCACTTAGAAATGTCCTTGTTTTTGTGTTCCAATGGCACATTGTGTTAGCTAATCCATGTTTATCATTTTAAAAGGCTAATTGATCATTAGAAAACCCTTTTGCAATTATGTTAGAACAGCTGAATACTGTTGTGCTTATTAAAGAAGCAATAAAACTAGCCTTCTTTAGGCTAGTTGAGCATCTGGAGCATCTCTATAGGGGTACCACAGGGTTAAATTCTCGGGCCGTATCTTTTCTCTGTATATATCAACGATGTCGCTCTTGCTGCAGGTGATTCCCTGATCCACCTCTACGCAGACAACACCATTCTGTATACATCTGGCTCTTCTTTGGACACTGTGTTATCAAACCTCTAAACGAGCTTCAATGCCATACAACACTCCTTCTGTGGCCTCCAACTACTCTTAAATGCTAGTAAAACTAAATGCATGCTCTTCAACCGATCGGTGCCCTCACCCGTCCACCCGTCCCCCCGTCTAGCATCACTACTCTGGATGGTTCTGACTTAGAATATGTGGACATCTATAAGTACCTAGGTGTCTGGCTAGACTGCAGCATATGATGAGTGTAAAAGTGTGTGAGGGTGTGTACGTGTTCTGGTGTGACTGTGATGTCATTAACATGTAAATAGCTCTGTGTTTGTTCACCTTCCTGCTATAACAGTGAGTCACCCGAGAGTGAGGTAAATGAGCTGACTGAAAATGGAATAGCACTCCACTGACTGTAAGTCACTCTGGATAAAAGTGCCTGCTAAATGAACAAAATGTAAACGTCTGGTGCTCTCATCACTGGCTTCTGATATTGACTGGGGGACTGGTTACTAGAAATGAAGCCAGTACCTACACAGAAGTAGCTAGAACAAGAGGTTGACTATATAATATAAGTCATAAAATAAAATGTTCAATAAAACTCTGAAGAGACAATAAATGCCTTCCACACCATAACAGCAGAACAGCTGCTTTGTTTATATGCTAGAAATGGTAGAACTCCCCCATTCACTGCCTTTCATTGGGATTGGCTTGGATCGGCACAGTATGACCCATGTCGTCAAGACCTGTCCAGATGGGTTAACTATTTGGTTTTCAATCTGCCGTCTGTGGTCCCAAGTGTCCATTTTTACTCAATGCTCCAATTGGTCAGAGTGAGGACACAGGTGTAGTTCCATTTGAGTAATCCCAACTCACTTCCGTTAATGCTCCCTCACCTCATCAACACTCCCCCCCTCTCCCTTACCACCCTCCCCCTTATCTCCCCCACCCATCTCAATGTCACAGACTCCCAAAGCACTTGGCCTCTCAATATCAAAATGGAAAAGCTCTCTATTGAACTAAGTGGGATGAGGAATAAATCATGCCGTTGTATAATGAACTCTATACGCCTTCTCCATCAGGGAAGCCCACCTGAAGAGACTAGACTGATGGATGGACTGATGGATGGACTGATGGATGATGATCACAGGAACATCCCGACCACAGCTCACCCAAACCCTCTCATTAGCCTGGCTAGCTAACCCCAAACAGAGACCCAGTCAACGCGATGTGTTATTCACACCATTCTCAGAGCTGGAGATTCTGACATGGATGGGAGTGGACTTCCAGTTGCTAAAGCAGTGTTGTGAATGTTGACACGCTCCATAGCTAGCTTGATGACACCTTAACTGGGGAGGACGGGCTCATGTTAATGACTGGAGCGGAATCAGTGGAATGCTATCAAATATATCAAACACATGGTTTTCAGGTGTTTGATGCCAAACCATTTGCTCCGTTCTGGCCATTATTAAGAGCCGTTCTCCCCTCAGCAGCCTCCTGTGCTTGGGTGCTAACCTTAGCGTAGATAATAGTATTCAATGTAATGGTAGCACTCTGACGGCCTATGAGTCTTGAAGTAAACAGTGAAAGCAGATGATGTTGTCACTAAGAGGTCCCGACTAAGAGGTCTGGGTCTGTCTCTGTCTATGTGTCTGTGTCTGTGGCTGTGTTTTCATCTAATTTACTTGTAGCTGTTCCTCAGTCTGACAGGGAAGCACAAACATCACAGAACCTCATTACCAACAATACAGGCCATTTTCACTTGTTTATTTCCACCCACTCCTTTGTGCCTGTGAGGGACACATCTTCTCACAGTGAGTCGTGTTTCTTTAAAACACATTAGGTCACCAGTGATAGGCAATCTCCCTGAGCTGTCCGACTGCTGCAATAAGCACTAATAATACGGCACTCACAAACAAACACGCACGCACATACGCAAACACATATATGAAAACAGCCTGAGGTTGGGGAACAAAACACATTTCATAATGAATGAGGTGTTATTTGATCATGTGCCTTTCAACGCTGATAGAGAAAGAGGTGGGCAGAGGGGGATGAATAGGGAAGAGAGAGGATGAGAAGGAGGGAAAGGAGGCGAGAGAGGGGGGATAAGGATGTGGAATTGAGGGGGAAGTAGTGTGCTGTGTGTGATGTTTAAATGGAGCAGATTTCACTCAATCATTCTCTTTCATCTCTCTCTTACACACACACACACACACACACACACACACACACACACACACACACACACACACACACACACACACACACACACACACACACACACACACACACACGAAGCTCCCTGAAAATAGCCCTCTCAAAACCTCATATTAATTAATGAGAATCTAATCAAAAAACTATCCACTGCCCCGATTCAAATTATCACTTATTAATGATAATTGAAAACTACAGATGATCTGATGGGTCTGAAATTAGAGAGGGAGTTTCTAGTGATTTCAATAATTCATTTTTGATATCAAAGATAGCGGAATACTTTAACATTTGACTGAATAAGAGTCTGTACCCGTCTCAAGCTGAAAGTGGATTTTCCCTCAGTCATAGAGACAGGCCAGTTCAACAGCTCAAACACATCACTCACGCATCAGACCTTCTTCTCTCATGAAGAGGACTCATGTTTTATTCACTATATTTCATAACCGTATTTCTCCCCCCTAATCCTCAAACAGTGGAGCTTAGAAGAGCTGCCTGTCATAGACTGTTACGGCATTATGTTGGAAAACACTACAGCTGTCCTTCAAAGCCAAGCTTTCTGCTATTCTATTTCATGTGAGGCTTGTATATCTTCTATATAATACAATTGAATTACACACAATTCCGCCTTAAAAAACACACCAGTTATTTCAGATATCTTTTCACAAACACTTACTCATAAACACTTACAAAGGAAGACGAAGAGCCTACTCACTGGGCAAAAACTGGTTGAATGAATGTTCTTTCCACGTCATTTCAACCGCAAAAAAATCTATGTGATGACATGGAATCAATGTGGAAAATGATTGGATTTTTTTACCTAAATCCAATGACATGGTGACATTTTATGTGACAACTCAATCAAATGTAAATCAAAACTAGATGTTGAATTGATGTATTTGGCCAGTGGGTAGTTTATATTCTTTAGTGTCCCTAGTGCTTATTGTATACATGTAGATACAGTAGAGTTGAGTGTGTGTGTGTGTGTGTGTGTGTGTGTGTGTGTGTGTGTGTGTGTGTGTGTGTGTGTGTGTGTGCGTGCGTGCGTGCGTGCGTGCGTCTGTTACTGGACGAAAAAAACGCCTAATGTGTGCTGTAGCCTGCAGGCTTTGTCAGCATGGATTAAGAGCAGAAAGGTCAATACAGTCTCCTCTGTCTACCAAGGACTATCAGACTGCCTGCTGGAGAGAGACCGCAGTACAGTACAGCACGGACACGGGCACGGACACGGACACTGGCACGGACACGGGAGAGGAAAGCTCTGCCAGTGGAGGGGTATTATCTTGTACCACAGCTATTGTCTATGAAATCAATGGGAGACTGGAATTTGAAGTCATTTGTGAAATGACTATTGTGCATTATTGTTTTGTAGAAGTGCCTGTGTCTCTGCGTGTACTACAGTAGTCATTTAGGTTTGTGTATGTGCATATGTTGTGTGCACCTTTGAGTGTGTGTTTGTGTGTGCGTGTTTCTGTCTGTCTGTGTACTACGGTTGTCATTTAGGTGTGTGTGTGCGTATGTGTTTGTGCACCTTTGAGTGTCTGTTTGTGTGTCTCTCTTTCTGTACGACCATTATCATGTTTCACGTTAGCCAGAGCACTTGTCAAGGAGCTCCATTTTACATGTCCCTTGATGTGTGCAACTGTCACACTGAAGGAGCCAGGATATGACTCTCTAACGTATAGTCAGCCATTCCGGTACTGAATAGTTTCCACCTGCTTCCCCTCTGGGGGTAAGCTGAGCCAGGCAGGTCGGGCAGGTCGGGCCCATGGACCTCAGCCCCTGTTCTGAGCTAATTATTGGGGATGTTTAATGGGTGAGAGGGCCATGGTTGATAAGTACAATCACTGAACACAATACTGCTCTGCCAGTTAGTCTGCTGTTAACAGGACCATGTGGAGGAGAGGACAGAGGACAGGAGGAGAGAAGGAGAAAGGCGGTGGAAGCAGGGAGGTTGAGGCAGAGAGAACAGCCAGTAGGAGAGAGGGAGGGGGGGGGGATCTACAGTCCTTGCCCTGAGATTTATTCAACACTTGAAGGGTAATCAATGATTTTGTTCTCCCCATGGTGGATTGGGAGAGGGGAGCTAAAGTTAAACAACGCACAGGCGCACAAACACCTACCAGCACGCACACACCATCATTCACCTGGAGTTGCTATGGGTACAGAGTTTGTGTCATCCTCGGAGTCTGCAGGTAACACACACACACACACACACACACACACACACACACACACACACACACACACACACACACACACACACACACACACACACACACACACACACACACACACACACACACACACACACACACACACACACACACACACACACACACACAGAGCAAAGCAAATTAACTGCTCATGTAGAAATATGTATAGAACGCAGGGCATAATCAACCTAATGTGACTCATGATCACCCAGTGTTCAACACCAACAATGAGATGATCTGTCTGGCCAGAGCAACAATGGCTGCCAAGGCCAGGCAGACCAGACAGGGAGGGAGGAAGGCAGGTTGGCCACTTGTGAGAGAGGAAGACGGGGGACAGGTCTTGAGAGGTGATCCAGTTACTAATGGTCCAGATTGATAAATGGACGGTTAGTCATTACGGGCTGGAAGATTAAGAAGTGGTTTATCATGGCACAGTGGTGGTTGGCAGCAGGGAGGGCAATGAGTGGAGAGGAGGGTGTCGTAGGAAGGCTCCTTACTGGAGTGATTGAGGGTCGGGTAGAGGGGGATGGTATGGGTTGATTGGGATGATGGTGGGGGGCTCACAGCAGGCTTGGTAAATGAGATAGGGGATGCTGCTGCTTTTGGCAGGGGTAATGGACACCAGAAGGACTGGGATGCTTCACCTTCTCAAGGACAAAAGCTGAGATTAACGTCCCTCCCTCTCTATACAAGACACACTCCTTTCCCAATCCTCGACTCACAGAGGAGCTCAACCTCCTCTCTCATTTCTCACAGGGATTGTATCCCATGCTCTCTGTATGTGTATGCATACTCTGTTTTTCTAATGACTGCCTTGCCTGGTTCACCAACTACTTTGCAGACAGAGTTCAGTGTGTCAAATCGGAGGGCATGTTGTCCGGTCCTCTGGCAGTCTCTATGGGGGTACCACAGGGTTCAATTCTCGAGCCGACTGTTTTCTCTGTATATATCAATGATGTTGCTCTTGCTGCGGGTGATTCCCTGATCCACCTCTACGCAGACGACACCATTCTGTATACTTCTGGCCCTTTCTTGGACACTGTGCTATCTAACCTCCAAACGAGCTTCAATGTCATACAACACTCCTTCCGTGGCCTCCAACTGCTCTTAAAATAGTAAAACCAAATGCATGCTTTTCAACCGTTCGCTGCCTGCACCCGCACGCCCGACTAGCATCACCACCCTGGATGGTTCCGACCTAGAATATGTGGACATCTATAAGTACCTAGGTGTCTGGCTAGACTGCAAACTCTCCTTCCAGACTCATATCAAGCATCTCCAATCCAAAATCAAATCTAGAGTCGGCTTTCTATTTCGCAAACAAAGCCTCCTTCACTCACGCCGCATAACTTACCCTAGTAAAACTGACTATCCAACCAATCCTCGACTTCGGCGATGTCATTTACAAAATAGCTTCCAATACTCTACTCAGCAAACTGGATGCAGTTTATCACAGTGCCATCCGTTTTGTTACTAAAGCACCTTATACCACCCACCACTGTGACCTCTATGCTCTAGTCGGCTGGCCCTCGCTACATGTTCGTCGCCAGACCCATTGGCTCCAGGTCATCTACAAGTCTATGCTAGGTAAAGCTCCGCCTTATCTCAGTTCACTTGTCACGATGGCAACACCCATCCGTAGCACGCGCTCCAGCAGGTGTATCTCACTGATCATCCCTAAAGCCAAAACCTCATTTGGCCGCCTTTCCTTCCAGTTCTCTGCTGCCTGCGACTGGAATGAATTGCAAAAATCTCTGAAGCTGGAGTCTTTTATCTCCCTCACCAACTTTAAACATTTGGTATCTGAGCAGCTAACCGATCGCTGCAGCTGTACATAGTTCATCAGTATATAGCCCACCCAATTTACCTACCTCATCCCCATACTGTTTTTATTTATTTACTTTTCAGCTCTTTTGCACACCAGTATCTCTACCTGCACATGTTCATCAGATCATTTATCACTCCAGTGTTAATCTGCTAAATTGTAATTATTCACTCCTATGGCCTATTTATTGCCTACCTCCTCATGCCTTTTGCACACACTGTATATAGACTCTTTTTTTATACTATGTTATTGACTTGTTTATTGTTTACTCCATGTGTAACTCTGTGTTGTTGTCTGTTCACACTGCTATGCTTTATCTTGGCCAAGTCGCAGTTGCAAATGAGAACTTGTTCTCAACTAGCCTACCTGGTTAAATAAAGGTGTTCTCAACTAGCCTACCTGGTTAAATAAAGGTGTTCTCAACTAGCCTACCTGGTTAAATAAAGGTGTTCTCAACTAGCCTACCTGGTTAAATAAAGGTGTTCTCAACTAGCCTACCTGGTTAAATAAAGGTGTTCTCAACTGGCCTACCTGGTTAAATAAAGGTGTTCTCAACTAGCCTACCTGGTTAAATAAAGGTGTTCTCAACTAGCCTACCTGGTTAAATAAAGGTGTTCTCAACTAGCCTACCTGGTTAAATAAAGGTGTTCTCAACTAGCCTACCTGGTTAAATAAAGGTGTTCTCAACTAGCCTACCTGGTTAAATAAAGGTGTTCTCAACTAGCCTACCTGGTTAAATAAAGGTGTTCTCAACTAGCCTACCTGGTTAAATAAAGGTGTTCTCAACTAGCCTACCTGGTTAAATAAAGGTGTTCTCAACTAGCCTACCTGGTTAAATAAAGGTGTTCTCAACTAGCCTACCTGGTTAAATAAAGGTGTTCTCAACTAGCCTACCTGGTTAAATAAAGGTGTTCTCAACTAGCCTACCTGGTTAAATAAAGGTGTTCTCAACTAGCCTACCTGGTTAAATAAAGGTGTTCTCAACTAGCCTACCTGGTTAAATAAAGGTGTTCTCAACTAGCCTACCTGGTTAAATAAAGGTGTTCTCAACTAGCCTACCTGGTTAAATAAAGGTGTTCTCAACTAGCCTACCTGGTTAAATAAAGGTGTTCTCAACTAGCCTACCTGGTTAAATAAAGGTGAAATAAAAATAAAATAAATAAAACATTTGTGCAAATAACCATGAACTTGTGTGTGTCTATATATGTATGTATCAAATCAAATCAATTTTATTTGTCACATACACATGGTTAGCAGATGTTAATGCGAGTGTAGCGAAATGCTTGTGCTTCTAGTTCCGACAATGCAGTAATAACGAACAAGTAATCTAACTAACAATTCCAAAAAAAACTACTGTCTTATACACAATGTAAGGGGATAAAGAATATGTACATAAGGATATATGAATGAGTGATGGTACAGAGCAGCATAGGCAAGATACAGTAGATGATATCGAGTGCAGTATATACATATGAGATGAGTATGTAAACCAAGTGGCATAGTTAAAGTGGCTAGTGATACATGTATTACATAAGGATGCAGTCGATGATATAGAGTACAGTATCTACGTATGCATATGAGATGAATAATGTAGGGTAAGTAACATTATATAAGGTAGCATTGTTTAAAGTGGCTAGTGATATATTTACATCATTTCCCATCAATTCCCATGATTAAAGTGGCTGGAGTAGAGTCAGTGGCATTGACAGTGTGTTGGCAGTAGCCACTCAATGTTAGTGGTGGCTGTTTAACAGTCTGATGGCCTTGAGATAGAAGCTGTTTTTCAGTCTCTCGGTCCCAGCTTTGATGCACCTGTACTGACCTCGCCTTCTGGATGACAGCGGGGTGAACAGGCAGTGGCTCGGGTGGTTGATGTCCTTGATGATCTTTATGGCCTTCCTGTAGCATCGGGTGGTGTAGGTGTCCTGGAGGGCAGGTAGTTTGCCCCCGGTGATGCGTTGTGCAGACCTCACTACCCTCTGGAGAGCCTTACGGTTGAGGGCGGTGCAGTTGCCATACCAGGCGGTGATACAGCCCGCCAGGATGCTCTCGATTGTGCATCTGTAGAAGTTTGTGAGTGCTTTTGGTGACAAGCCAAATTTCTTCAGCCTCCTGAGGTTGAAGAGGCGCTGCTGCGCCTTCCTCACGATGCTGTCTGTGTGAGTGGACCAATTCAGTTTGTCTGTGATGTGTATGCCGAGGAACTTAAAACTTGCTACCCTCTCCACTACTGTTCCATCGATGTGGATGGGGGGGTGTTCCCTCTGCTGTTTCCTGAAGTCCACAATCATCTCCTTAGTTTTGTTGACGTTGAGTGTGAGGTTATTTTCCTGACACCACACTCCGAGGGCCCTCACCTCCTCCCTGTAGGCCGTCTCGTCGTTGTTGGTAATCAAGCCTACCACTGTTGTGTCGTCCGCAAACTTGATGATTGAGTTGGAGGCGTGCGTGGCCACGCAGTCGTGGGTGAACAGGGAGTACAGGAGAGGGCTCAGAACGCACCCTTGTGGGGCCCCAGTGTTGAGGATCAGCGGGGAGGAGATGTTGTTGCCTACCCTCACCACCTGGGGGCGGCCCGTCAGGAAGTCCAGTACCCAGTTGCACAGGGCGGGGTCGAGACCCAGGGTCTCGAGCTTGATGACGAGCTTGGAGGGTACTATGGTGTTGAATGCCGAGCTGTAGTCGATGAACAGCATTCTCACATAGGTATTCCTCTTGTCCAGATGGGTTAGGGCAGTGTGCAGTGTGGTTGAGATTGCATCGTCTGTGGACCTATTTGGGCGGTAAGCAAATTGGAGTGGGTCAAGGGTGTCAGGTAGGGTGGAGGTGATATGGTCCTTGACTAGTCTCTCAAAGCACTTCATGATGACGGATGTGAGTGCTACGGGGCGGTAGTCGTTTAGCTCAGTTACCTTAGCTTTCTTGGGAACAGGAACAATGGTGGCCCTCTTGAAGCATGTGGGAACAGCAGACTGGTATAGGGATTGGTTGAATATGTCCGTAAACACACCGGCCAGCTGGTCTGCGCATGCTCTGAGGGCGCGGCTGGGGATGCCGTCTGGGCCTGCAGCCTTGCGAGGGTTAACACGTTTAAATGTCTTACTCACTTCGGCTGCAGTGAAGGAGAGACCGCATGTTTTCGTTGCAGGCTGTGTCAGTGGCACTGTATTGTCCTCAAAGCGGGCAAAAAAGTTGTTTAGTCTGCCTGGGAGCAAGACATCCTGGTCCGTGACTGGGCTGGGTTTCTTCCTGTAGTCCGTGATTGACTGTAGACCCTGCCACATGCCTCTTGTGTCTGAGCCGTTGAATTGAGATTCTACTTTGTCTCTATACTGACGCTTAGCTTGTTTGATAGCCTTGCGGAGGGAATAGCTGCACTGTTTGTATTCAGTCATGTTACCAGACACCTTGCCCTGATTAAAAGCAGTGGTTCGCGCCATCAATCCACGGTTTCTGGTTGGGGAATGTTTTAATCGTTGCTATGGGAACGACATCTTCAACGCACGTTCTAATGAACTCGCACACCGAATCAGCGTATTCGTCAATGTTGTTGGCTGACGCAATACGAAACATCTCCCAGTCCACGTGATGGAAGCAGTCTTGGAGTGTGGAGTCAGCTTGGTCGGACCTGTGTTGGACAGACCTCAGCATGGGAGCTTCTTGTTTTAGTTTCTGTCTGTAGGCAGGGATCAACAAAATGGAGTCGTGGTCAGCTTTTCCGAAAGGGGGGCAGGGCAGGGCCTTATATGCGTCGCGGAAGTTAGAGTAACAATGATCCAGGGTCTTTCCACCCCTGGTTGCGCAATCGATATGCTGATAAAATTTAGGGAGTCTTGTTTTCAGATTGGCCTTGTTAAAATCCCCAGCTACAATGAATGCAGCCTCCGGATAAATCGTTTCCAGTTTGCAGAGAGTTAAATAAAGTTCGTTCAGAGCCATCGATGTGTCTGCTTGGGGGGGGATATATACGGCTGTGATTATAATCGAAGAGAATTCTCTTGGTAGATAATGCGGTCTACATTTGATTGTGAGGAATTCTAAATCAGGTGAACAGAAGGATTTGAGTTCCTGTATGTTTCTTTCATCACACCATGTCACGTTGGCCATAAGGCATACGCCCCCGCCCCTCTTCTTACCAGAAAGATGTTTGTTTCTGTCCGCGCGATGCGTGGAGAAACCCGCTGGCTGCACCGCTTCGGATTGCGTCTCTCCAGTGAGCCACGTTTCCGTGAAGCAGAGAACGTTACAGTCTCTGATGTCCCTCTGGAATGCTACCCTTGCTCGGATTTCATCAACCTTGTTGTCAAGAGACTGGACATTGGCAAGAAGAATGCTAGGGAGTGGTGCACGATGTGCCCGTCTCCGGAGTCTGACCAGAAGACCGCTTCGTTTCCCTCTTTTTCTGAGTCGTTTTTTTGGGTCGCTGCATGGGAACCATCCCGTGGCACTGGTTGTAAGGCAGAACACAGGATCCGCATCGCGAAAAACATATTCTTGGTCGTACTGGTGGTGAGTTGACGCTGATCTTATATTCAGTAGTTCTTCTCGGCTGTATGTGATGAAACCTAAGATGACCTGGGGTACTAGTGTAAGAAATAACATGTAAAAAAACAAAAAACTGCATAGTTTCCTAGGAACGCGAAGCGAGGCGGCCATCTCTGTCGGCGCCGGAAGTTATGTATGTCAACTCTGCTTGATTCCTCTTCCACATACCTTTTTCTCTGGCCCCAGGAGTTGCCCTTCTCATCCCTCTTCGTCCTCCCCACTCGTCCAGAGGAGCAGTCTGATTATTTGCATTGGCCCCCTCCAGGAACCAGAGATTACACCTCCTGTAGTTGTCTCTGCTTCCTCTGTGTCCAGGTGTCTGAACACTCCCTCACAGTGGGACACACTCTCCACAAGCCTATCATGACATGATACAGAATAGGGCTGCGACGGTCATGACATTTTGTCAGCATGTGATTTTCAAGCAAATAACTGGTCCCACGGTAATTGACCATTAATTAACATAGGCTACAAACCACTGATGCAGACCTTTGGAGCATCTACATTTTTTAAAAGTCTAATAAATCCATGTAATATAGCCGACACCATCACAATAAATCCATTATTTATTTTAGACAGGTTTAAAGAAACATGATATTTCAGTAGAACAGAATAACATACTCTGACATGTCCTTATATTTAGCCCTCATCTGGCTATGCCATATGGCTGTGGGCTACACTAGTTCATTTAGCAGACAAGATTTGCTTAGAATTCCATGGCATTCTTTTATATTATTTTATAGTATGAAGAATATATTTGAACAAAGCTGAATAAAATAGAAAGGATATTTTCTCCAAATGATTTGAGGGAGTGCACACATGCGGCTGTTGAGCGGTTAACAAAGAAACAGGTACTCCTATATGCTTCATTTAGAGTTAGTTATGTAACTGTAGTTGTTCTACAAATGTGGGGCTATATGTTTTTATGTTTAATACATTGTAAGGCTGCATGATGCGACTAATGATGATTCGAAAAAAGTCACATTAAGGGAAGAGCTCAGCTTTTTTTGCGCAGGCTGCACACATTTCATCAGTCTCTCATTCACAATTTGAAAAGCACTTGATAATGCCTCGAACTTCCCGGCGGCATCCCCTTCGTGTGGCTGTAATGCACCCTAAAACAATCCATGCCTTTTGTGACCGGTGGCCGTTGTGCCCTTGAGCTGAATTTAATAATTATAATTCCCTTCTCCTGGCTTCCTGCTCTGAAGCACCTCTCACTCACATGGCTCTCTGTCACGTGATCGGGTCTTTCTCACAGGCTACAAGTGAAGACAGATACATCGGACAGACACATCAGGGATGCAACTGCTTAAGTCCTTAGCCAAGGCGCATATTGAATATATTGGAAGAACTGTCCACATTTACTTTTCGTCAGCCAACAATATGAATAGGCCTAACAAGCAGCAAAAGCACTAGCCTATGTCAATCTACTATCCCTTATAGAAAAAATGCAAACATTCCAAACCTAGTCTGGGACAGTTGTGGGATGCGATAGATCCCAAATGAATACAACCACTGGCATTACAAAAAATGTAAGCAATGAAACTGACGCAACAGTTCAGAATGTTTAGCTTAAAATGTTGATAAGGTATTAGGCTATTTCTTCACATTATAAGCGAGGCAGTAGGCTAAAAGCTCAAATGTTCCATTAACAGGCAAACACCGTTATCAAAGTGACCGCAAACACAATTATGCATGTAATGCTTTTATTATAAAGGTGCATTTTATGGTTAATATGATCTTACCCAAACTTGAAACTCATGTCTGCCAGTTAGGCTCTACACTCATTGTTATTTGGCCACTTTAGTTGTGATACAAACCTTATCAAAACATATAGTCCTATGGGCTAGGGTATATGACTTGTGTGACTGTGACTGGAAAAAATTGCAGAAAAAGGCATGCACTGTTTCTTGCTTTAAGCTGGACATCATTCACAAGTCATAATATATCATTCACAAGTGATAAGCTAATGTCACCCATCAGAGTATTCTTGATTAAATCTTGTCTTTACATACGTATATGTGTGAAATTTGTTTTGATTTGGAATGAGCCATTATCATGCCCCTGTCTCGAAACAGGGGCAGGGGGAAAAACGATTTGTCATCTCTGCACTTAAATTGCAAATGGAGGATGCTTTTCCAGTGGTTAATTTTCATGCCAGCCAGGTAGGCTATACTCCTGTTGTAAAGGTAAGCAATGTGCTTAATATTAGGAAAGTTGAGAAATAAATATAGTAGGCCTAGCCTATAGAAAGCTGATGGGAGCCTCCTCTTTTTAATAGAGGCCATCACTCTGTTTTCTCACGCAATTGCATAGCCTGTAGAAATGTTGCTCAAAATGAGCTCATGGGCTCTCATGAAGTGTTTGATTAGATTTTTGATAAGATTTGCATTGATATCAGAGTGATTAGAGGGACAAAAAAGTGCTGACTACCAAGCAGTTAGCAAGTTTGGTAGACTACTAATGACCATCAGCAGCATCAGAGCTTGGAGAAGCCTAATTACGTGACTGAACAGTCAGGTGGAATTTGACTGCCGTCATGACTCATGACCGCAGTAACAGCACTAATACATAGAAAGAAGATGGGAGGAAGGGAGGGGAGAAAGAAAATGAGAGAGAAAGAGTGCAGAGGGTAGAGGTAGAGAATGACAAACAGACAGAGAGAGCAAGCGGGAGAAAGAAAGGAGAAAGAGAGAGAGAGAGAGAGAGAAAGAGAGAGAGAGAGAGAGAGAGAGAGAGAGAGATAGAGGGAGGGAGGGAGAGAGAGAGAGAGGGCGAGAGAGAGAGAGAGAGGGAGAGGGAGAGGGACAGAGAGAGAGGGTGAGAGAGAGAGAGAAACAACACAGGAGAAGCATAGACAGAGCATGGGAGATGAATAGATAGAGGGGGAAGAGAGGCAGACAGAATGACAAGTAGACAGAGAGAGAGAGAGCGAGAGAGAGAGACAGAAACAGAGACAAAGAGAGAGAGAGAGGTATAGGCTGAAGATAGTGTGAGGGACATAACAGTTCTCCCAGAATGAATGATCAGAGTTCTATTCCAGGTGACATACCGTCTATTCAGAGTGCATTATAAGCACCTGAGGGCAATTTTAAAAAAGAAAAGAGTTTGGAAATAAAGGTATTTTTATAAGTCTCATGCTGTCTGTTACTGTCAAAGCCACTCCGGGAAACTTGGAGCTTCATTAATGTTGCCAATATACCGCCCCCTTTCTACATCTCTTCCATTTTCTCCTTCTTTTTGTCCCCATTTTCTCCTTCTCTTTATCTTTCCATGTCTATACTCCTCCTTTCGTTTCTCTCTATATTTCTATTCTGTCTCTCTCTTCCTCTCCCTCGCTCTTCCTCGCTCTCTTTCTCCGGTTAGTTAAAGCATGAACGATGGATCTAGTGTAGCTGTGGTCAGAGGTGGAGAAATGGGGGAGTAGCAGGATGACAGAGATTGAGATCTCTATAAGTTCAATCTGTTATACATTAAACTGTCGACTGGTCCTTATGGAAACATATGGATTTATCTGTCTCTTTTTGTGTGTGTGTTCGAAGAGAGCCTCGACTCTCCACCTCTTCATCGGGTTCACCTATTTACCTCGTCCATGTTCTGTTCTGTCTGTTTCTCTTTTCGAGCTCTGTCTATCTTTTCTCTTCTTTTACCTTTCATTGCTGTTGTACACAGGTGAGACCCAGGCATTAAATTGGTGAGTCACACACAAGCAGACAGTCACACCAAAATAGACCCCCCCTACGCTTGTGCTAGAACAAAATGATTGTTTTTCACCTCTCCGTCTGCGGCAAGAAAAGAGTATCAATCATTGCCATGGCGACACCCTGCATCTTAATCTTACTGCAACTTACTGCTACATGGTACCGCTTTTCTTTTCATTTTCCTTCTCTTTGAAGGTAAGACCTGAGCGGGAGAAGGAGGGAGACTGAGGAAGGGAGGGGGTGGACATAGGAAACAGAATAAATGTGTATTCTGACTGTCATTGATTTCAAACTTGTAACATAGACTCACCACTAAGATAGAAGACCTCAACTCAACCCCCTCTCCAACACACATGCAGACAAAGACACACACACATACGCACTCCCCAATTCTCCCACACAGCTGGCAAAATGCTACCCCTCTCCCCACATACTGGTCCAGGAACTCCCCACTGGGGATCAGACCCCACTCTACACACGTGCTCTGTCACGCTCACCCTGGGCTCCCCAGGTCCCGATGTTTTCCATATATTATTGATATGAGTCGATGCAGCAGAATCAATGGCCATGGGGACGTGGGAGGCTGGGGGACATACGGCCATATCCATTCAACATGATCTGATCTGCATATCACTTTCCTCTTCTTCTCCTCTCTTCCTCTCTAAATATTTTCTATCCCAAACTCCAACATGTCCTATCCCAACCTGTGTTTACTTGCCTACATCTCTCATTTCTATCCCTAATCTTCCTGTCCCAAACATTCCAGTGCCAAACATTCCTGTCCCAAACCCTCATGTCCCAAGCCCTCTTTTCTATTCCTAAGCCTTTCCTCTTCCTCTCTCCCATCCTAAATTCTCTCTCTCTACCATCCTCACTCCTCCCTCTCTCCTCCCTCTCTCCCATCCTCTCTCCTCCCTCTCTACCATCCTCACTCCTCCCTCTCTCCTCCCTCTCTCCCATCCTCTCTCCTCCCTCTCTCCCACCATCAATGCTCCCTCACTCCTCCCTCTCTCCTATCCTCACTCCTCTCTCTCTCCTCCCTCTCTCCCATCGTCACTCCTCCCTCTCTCCCATCATCACTGCTCCGTCTCTCCTCCCTCTCTCCTATCCTCACTCCTCTCTCTCTCTCCTCCCTCTCTCCCATCGTCACTCCTCCCTCTCTCCCATCCTCATTGCTCCCACTCTCCCATCCTCACTCCTCCCACCCTCAATCTTCCTACCCTCACTCCTCCCATCCTCACTCCTCCCATCCTCACTCCTCCCTCTCTCCCATCCTCACTCCTCACTTTCTCCCATCCTCCCTCCTCCCCTCCCCTCCCATCCTCACTCCTCACTCTCTCTTATCCTCACTCCTCACTCTCTCCCATCATCACTGCTCCCTCCCTCCTCCCTCTCTCCTATCCTCACTCCTCCCTCTCTCCTCCCTCTCTCCCATCGTCACTCCTCCCTCTCTCCCATCCTCATTGCTCCCAATCTCCCATCCTCACTCCTCCCACCCTCACTCGTCCTAACCTCACTCTTCCCATCCTCATTCCTCCCTCTCTCCCATCCTCACTCCTCCCCTCCCATCCTCACACCGCCCTCTCTCCCATCCTCACTCCTCCCTCTCTCCCATCCTCATTCCTCCCTCTCTCCCATCCTCACTCCTCCCCTTCCATCCTCACTCTGCCCTCTCTCCCATCCTCACTCCTCCCTCTTCCCATCCTCATTCCTCCCTCTCTCCCATCCTCACTCCTCCCCTCCCATCCTCACTCCTCACTCTCTCCCATCGTCACTCCTCCCTCTCTCTCATCCTCCCTCCTCCCTCTCTCCCATCCTCACTCCTCACTTTCTCCCATCCTCCCTCCTCCCCTCCCATCCTCACTCCTCACTCTCTCTTATCCTCACTCCTCACTCTCTCCCATCATCACTGCTCCCTCCCTCCTCCCTCTCTCCTATCCTCACTCCTCCCTCTCTCCTCCCTCTCTCCCATCGTCACTCCTCCCTCTCTCCCATCCTCATTGCTCCCAATCTCCCATCCTCACTCCTCCCACCCACCCTCACTCTTCCTAACCTCACTCTTCCCATCCTCATTCCTCCCTCTCTCCCATCCTCACTCCTCCCTCTCTCCCATCCTCATTCCTCACTCTCTCCCATCCTCACTCCTCCCCTTCCATCCTCACTCTGCCCTCTCTCCCATCCTCACTCCTCCCTCTTCCCATCCTCATTCCTCCCTATCTCCCATCCTCACTCCTCCCCTCCCATCCTCACTCCCCCCCTCTCTCCCATCCTCAGTCCTCCCTCTCTCCCATCCTCACTCCTCACTCTCTCCCATCCTCACTCCTCCCTCTCTCTCATCCTCACTCCTCCCTCTCTCCCATCCTCACTCCTCACTCTCTCCCATCCTCACTCCTCACTCTCTCCCATCCTCACTCCTCACTCTCTCCCATCCTCCCTCCTCCCCTCCCATCCCAGTCCATCACTAGTGTGCGTGATGACAGTAGAGATGGGGGGAGGGGGGGAGTGTAGAGGGGGAGGATAGGTCATAAAATTTTTCTCCTTTATGATTGTGTCAGGGATATTGGTATGGCACAAGGACGTCTGGAAGCAGGCTGATTTAATGTATGGGACACACACACAAACACAAAAACATATACAACCACACACACACACACACGCACACACACACACACACACACACACACACACACACACACACACACACACACACACACACACACACACACACACACACACACACACACACACACACACACACACACACACACACACACACACACACACACACACACACACACACACACACACACAGGGCTATGGCTATAACGGTGACAGTGACTGTGTGAAGACAGTGGGTTCTTTAGCGTGTCATTAGGGAAATGAGAGTAGATTTCCATCTCTCCATCATCACAAATGACCTCTCGCCTTTCTCATTAACACTAATGTCTATTCATGTGCTTCTGATGCTAATATTATGGTCGGATAAGAGTCTCTGTGTGTGTATGTAGGTATGTGTGTGTGTGTGTAGGTATGCGTGTGTGTAGATAGGTATGTGTGTGTGTGTAGGTATGCGTGTGTGTAGGTAGGAAGGTATGTGTGTGTGTGTAGGTATGTGTGTGTGTAGGCATGTGTAGGTGTGTGTATGTATGTAGGTCTGATGTATGTGTGTGTGTCAGTGTGTGTGTAGGTATGTGAGTGTTTGTAGGTATGTGTGTGTGTGTGTGTGTGTGTGTGTAGGTATGTGTGTGTGTGTAGGAATGTGTGTGTGTACGTGCATTAGGTGTATTCACATTGTATTCACGTGTGTTTGTGATATGTGCATATGGTGTATGTGTGTGCCTCTTAATTAGTGGCTATGTATAATTAGTGTCCCTCCCAGTCTGGTCCTGAGCCAGCTCCACCACTGACACACTGATACACATGAAGGACAGGAGAAGGGGACCATGATTGATAGATAGCTCTCTACTCACAGGCAAAACCATTAGCAACATGTGAGTGGGTGTATGAGTGTGTGTGTATGAGTGTATGAGTGTGTGTGTGTGTACGTGTATGTGTGTGTATATGAGTAGGTGTATGAGTGTGTGTGTGTGTGTGTGTGTGTGTATGAGTGTGTGTGTGTGTGTGTGTGTGTGTGTGTGTGTGTGTGTGTGTGTGTGTGGGAGGAAGGTGGTGGTCTGTGTGTCTGGTGGTGGTCGTCTGTGTGTCTGGCTATGGACGTGGGTTAATGTAGAGGTCCATGATGCCTGTAACTGTAACCATGTGTGAGAGGCTGTTAGCATGCCTGGGCTTGACTGACTGTGTTGTGTATGCGTGTGTGTGTGTATGAGGGACGGATAAGGAGGAAGAGAGGGTGAGCTGCAGCTACCTGTCTATCTCTGTGTTATGTTGTGTGACAGGTGTTATCAAATCAAATTAAATCAAATTTATTTATAAATGTATACCTTCGTACATCAGCTGATATCTCAAAGTGCTGTACAGAAACCGAGCCTAAAACCCCAAACAGCACCTTATTACCTGTCTATCTCTGTGTTATGTTGTGTGACAGGTGTTAATACCTATCTATCGCCGTGTTATGTTGTGTGACAGGTGTAGCTACCTGTCTACCTCTGTGTTATGTCATGTGACAGGTGTTATTACCTGTCTTTCTCTGTGTTATGTTGTGTGACAGGTGGTATTACATGTCTATCTCTGTGTTATGTTGTGTGACAGGTGTTATTACCAGTCTATCTCTGTGTTATGTTGTGTGACAGATGTTATTACCTGTCTATCTATGTGTTATGTTGTGTGACGGGTGTTATTACCTGTCTATCTCTGTGTTATGTTGTGTGACAGGTGTAGCTACCTATCTATCTCTGTGTTCTGTTGTGTGACAGGTGTATCTACCTATCTATCTCTGTGTTATGTTGTGTGACAGGTGTATCTACCTGTCTATCTCTGTGTTATGTTGTGGGACAGGTGTTATTACCTTTCTATCTCTGTGTTATGTTGTGTGACCGGTTTTATTACCTGTTTATCTCTGTGTTATGTTGTGGGACAGGTGTTATTACCTGTCTATCTCTGTGTTATGTTGTGTGACCGGTTTTATTACCTGTTTATCTCTGTGTTATGTTGTGTGACAGGTGTAGCTACCTATCTATCTCTGTGCTATGTTGTGTGACCGGTTTTCTTACCTGTCTATCTCTGTGTTATGTTGTGTCAGGTGTTATTACCTGTCTATCTCTGTGTTATGTTGTGTGACAGGTGTTATTACCTGTCTATCTCTGTGTTATGTTGTGTGACAGGTGTTATTACCTGTCTATCTCTGTGTTATGTTGTTTGACAGGTGTTATTACCTATCTATCTCTGTGTTATGTTGTGTGACAGATGTTATTACCAGTCTATCTCTGTGTTATGTTGTGTGACAGGTGTTATTACCTGTCTATCTCTGTGTTATGTTGTGGGACAGGTGTTCTACCTGTCTATCTCTGTGTTATGTTGTGTGACAGGTGTTATTACCTGTCTATCTCTGTGTTATGTTGTGTGACAGGTGTTATTACCTGTCTATCTCTGTGTTATGTTGTGGGACAGGTGTTCTACCTGTCTATCTCTGTGTTATGTTGTGTGACAGGTGTTATTACCTGTCTATCTCTGTGTTATGTTGTGTGACAGGTGTTATTACCTGTCTATCTCTGTGTTATGTTGTGGGACAGGTGTTCTACCTGTCTATCTCTGTGTTATGCTGTGTGACAGGTGTTATTACCTGTCTATCTCTGTGTTATGTTGTGTGACAGGTGTTATTACCTGTCTATCTCTGTGTTATGTTGTGTGACAGGTGTTATTACCTGTCTATCTCTGTGTTATGTTGTGGGACAGGTGTTATTACCTTTCTATCTCTGTGTTCTGTTGTGTGACAGGTGTAGCTACCTGTCTATCTCTGTGTTATGTTGTGTGACAGGTGTTATTACCTGTCTATCTCTGTGTTATGTTGTGTGACCGGTTTTATTACCTGTTTATCTCTGTGTTATGTTGTGTGACAGGTGTAGCTACCTATCTATCTCTGTGCTATGTTGTGTGACCGGTTTTCTTACCTGTCTATCTCTGTGTTATGTTGTGTCAGGTGTTATTACCTGTCTATCTCTGTGTTATGTTGTGTGACAGGTGTTATTACCTGTCTATCTCTGTGTTATGTTGTGTGACAGGTGTTATTACCTGTCTATCTCTGTGTTATGTTGTTTGACAGGTGTTATTACCTATCTATCTCTGTGTTATGTTGTGTGACAGATGTTATTACCAGTCTATCTCTGTGTTATGTTGTGTGACAGGTGTTATTACCTGTCTATCTCTGTGTTATGTTGTGGGACAGGTGTTCTACCTGTCTATCTCTGTGTTATGTTGTGTGACAGGTGTTATTACCTGTCTATCTCTGTGTTATGTTGTGTGACAGGTGTTATTACCTGTCTATCTCTGTGTTATGTTGTGGGACAGGTGTTCTACCTGTCTATCTCTGTGTTATGTTGTGTGACAGGTGTTATTACCTGTCTATCTCTGTGTTATGTTGTGTGACAGGTGTTATTACCTGTCTATCTCTGTGTTATGTTGTGGGACAGGTGTTCTACCTGTCTATCTCTGTGTTATGCTGTGTGACAGGTGTTATTACCTGTCTATCTCTGTGTTATGTTGTGTGACAGGTGTTATTACCTGTCTATCTCTGTGTTATGTTGTGTGACAGGTGTTATTACCTGTCTATCTCTGTGTTATGTTGTGGGACAGGTGTTATTACCTTTCTATCTCTGTGTTCTGTTGTGTGACAGGTGTAGCTACCTGTCTATCTCTGTGTTATGTTGTGTGACAGGTGTTATTACCTGTCTATCTCTGTGTTATGTTGTGTGACAGATGTTATTACCTGTCTATCTATGTGTTATGTTGTGTGACGGGTGTTATTACCTGTCTATCTCTGTGTTATGTTGTGTGACAGGTGTAGCTACCTATCTATCTCTGTGTTATGTTGTGTGACAGGTGTAGCTACCTATCTATCTCTGTGTTATGTTGTGTGACCGGTGTATCTACCTGTCTATCTCTGTGTTATGTTGTGTGACAGGTGTTATTACCTGTCTATCTCTGTGTTATGTTGTGTGACAGATGTTATTACCTGTCTATCTATGTGTTATGTTGTGCGACGGGTGTTATTACCTGTCTATCTCTGTGTTATGTTGTGTGACAGGTGTAGCTGCCTATCTATCTCTGTGTTATGTTGTGTGACCGGTGTATCTACCTGTCTATCTCTGTGTTATGTTGTGGGACAGGTGTTATTACCTGTCTATCTCTGTGTTATGTTGTGTGACAGATGTTATTACCTGTCTATCTATGTGTTATGTTGTGCGACGGGTGTTATTACCTGTCTATCTCTGTGTT
The DNA here is from genome assembly GCF_002021735.2 of Oncorhynchus kisutch. Lineage (NCBI taxonomy): Eukaryota > Metazoa > Chordata > Actinopteri > Salmoniformes > Salmonidae > Oncorhynchus > Oncorhynchus kisutch. The sequence continues at coordinate 76,136,903 of NC_034188.2, read as the reverse complement.
ATGTTGTGTGACAGGTGTAGCTACCTATCTATCTCTGTGTTATGTTGTGTGACAGGTGTAGCTACCTATCTATCTCTGTGTTATGTTGTGTGACCGGTTTTATTACCTGTTTATCTCTGTGTTATGTTGTGTCAGGTGTTATTACCTGTCCATCTCTGTGTTATGTTGTGTGACAGGTGTTATTACCTGTCTATCTCTGTGTTATGTTGTGTGACAGGTGTTATTACCTGTCTATCTCTGTGTTCTGTTGTGTGACAGGTGTAGCTACCTGTCTATCTCTGTGTTATGTTGTGTGACATCTGTTATTACCTGTCTATCTATGTGTTATGTTGTGTGACAGGTGTAGCTACCTATCTATCTCTGTGTTATGTTGTGTGACAGGTGTAGCTACCTATCTATCTCTGTGTTATGTTGTGTGACCGGTGTATCTACCTGTCTATCTCTGTGTTATGTTGTGGGACAGGTGTTATTACCAGTCTATCTCTGTGTTATGTTGTGGGACAGGTGTTATTACCTGTCTATCTCTGTGTTATGTTGTGGGACAGGTGATATTACCTGTCTATCTCTGTGTTATGTTGTGTGACAGGTGTTATTACCTGTCTATCTCTGTGTTATGTTGTGTGACCGGTTTTATTACCTGTCTATCTCTGTGTTATGTTGTGTGACCGGTTTTATTACCTGTTTATCTCTGTGTTATGTTGTGTGACAGGTGTAGCTACCTATCTATCGCTGTGTTATGTTGTGTGACCGGTTTTATTACCTGTTTATCTCTGTGTTATGTTGTGTCAGGTGTTATTACCTGTCTATCTCTGTGTTATGTTGTGTGACCGGTTTTATTACCTGTTTATCTCTGTGTTATGTTGTGTGACAGGTGTAGCTACCTATCTATCTCTGTGTTATGTTGTGTGACCGGTTTTATTACCTGTTTATCTCTGTGTTATGTTGTGTCAGGTGTTATTACCTGTCTATCTCTGTGTTATGTTGTGTGACAGGTGTTATTACCTGTCTATCTCTGTGTTATGTTGTGTGACAGGTGTTATTACCTGTCTATCTCTGTGTTATGTTGTGTGACAGGTGTTATTACCTGTCTATCTCTGTGTTATGTTGTGTGCCAGGTGTTATTACCTGTCTATCTCTGTGTTATGTTGTGTGACAGGTGTTATTACCTGTCTATCTCTGTGTTATGTTGTGGGACAGGTGTTATTACCTTTCTATCTCTGTGTTCTGTTGTGTGACAGGTGTAGCTACCTGTCTATCTCTGTGTTCTGTTGTGTGACAGGTGTAGCTACCTGTCTATCTCTGTGTTATGTTGTGTGACATGTGTTATTACCTGTCTATCTATGTGTTATGTTGTGTGACAGGTGTAGCTACCTATCTATCTCTGTGTTATGTTGTGTGACCGGTGTATCTACCTGTCTATCTCTGTGTTATGTTGTGTGACAGGTGTTATTACCTGTCTATCTCTGTGTTATGTTGTGTGACAGATGTTATTACCTGTCTATCTATGTGTTATGTTGTGCGACGGGTGTTATTACCTGTCTATCTCTGTGTTATGTTGTGTGACAGGTGTAGCTACATATCTATCTCTGTGTTATGTTGTGTGACCGGTGTATCTACCTGTCTATCTCTGTGTTATGTTGTGGGACAGGTGTTATTACCTGTCTATCTCTGTGTTATGTTGTGGGACAGGTGTTATTACCTGTCTATCTCTGTGTTATGTTGTGTGACAGATGTTATTACCTGTCTATCTATGTGTTATGTTGTGCGACGGGTGTTATTACCTGTCTATCTCTGTGTTATGTTGTGTGACAGGTGTAGCTACCTATCTATCTCTGTGTTATGTTGTGTGACAGGTGTAGCTACCTATCTATCTCTGTGTTATGATGTGTGACCGGTTTTATTACCTGTTTATCTCTGTGTTATGTTGTGTCAGGTGTTATTACCTGTCTATCTCTGTGTTATGTTGTGTGACAGGTGTTATTACCTGTCTATCTCTGTGTTATGTTGTGTGACAGGTGTTATTACCTGTCTATCTCTGTGTTCTGTTGTGTGACAGGTGTAGCTACCTGTCTATCTCTGTGTTATGTTGTGTGACATCTGTTATTACCTGTCTATCTATGTGTTATGTTGTGTGACAGGTGTAGCTACCTATCTATCTCTGTGTTATGTTGTGTGACAGGTGTAGCTACCTATCTATCTCTGTGTTATGTTGTGTGACCGGTGTATCTACCTGTCTATCTCTGTGTTATGTTGTGGGACAGGTGTTATTACCTGTCTATCTCTGTGTTATGTTGTGGGACAGGTGTTATTACCTGTCTATCTCTGTGTTATGTTGTGGGACAGGTGATATTACCTGTCTATCTCTGTGTTATGTTGTGTGACAGGTGTTATTACCTGTCTATCTCTGTGTTATGTTGTGTGACAGATGTTATTACCTGTCTATCTCTGTGTTATGTTGTGGGACAGGTGTTATTACCTGTCTATCTCTGTGCTATGTTGTGTGACAGGTGTAGCTACCTATCTATCTCTGTGTTATGTTGTGTGACCGGTTTTATTACCTGTCTATCTCTGTGTTATGTTGTGTGACCGGTTTTATTACCTGTTTATCTCTGTGTTATGTTGTGTGACAGGTATAGCTACCTATCTATCTCTGTGTTATGTTGTGTGACCGGTTTTATTACCTGTTTATCTCTGTGTTATGTTGTGTCAGGTGTTATTACCTGTCTATCTCTGTGTTATGTTGTGTGACCGGTTTTATTACCTGTCTATCTCTGTGTTTATGTTGTGTGACCGGGTTTTATTACCTGTCTATCTCTGTGTTATGTTGTGTGACCGGTTTTATTACTGTTTATCTCTGTGTTATGTTGTGTGACAGGTGTAGCTACCTATCTATCGCTGTGTTATGTTGTGATACCGGTTTTATTACCTGTTTTATCCTCTGTGTTATGTTGTGTCAGGTGTTATTACCTGTCTATCTCTGTGTTATGTTGTGTGACCGTTTATTACCTGTTTATCTCTGTGTTATGTTGTGTGACAGGTGTAGCGACCTATCTATCTCTGTGTTATGTTGTGTGACCGTTTTATTACCTGTTTATCTCTGTGTTATGTTGTGTCAGGTGTTATTACCTGTCTATCTCTGTGTTATGTTGTGTGACAGGTGTTATTACCTGTCTATCTCTGTGTTATGTTGTGTGACAGGTGTTATTATTACCTGTCTATCTCTGTGTTATGGTGTGTGACAGGTGTTATTACCTGTCTATCTCTGTGTTATGTTGTGTGCCAGGTGTTATTACCTGTCTATCTTCTGTGTTATGTTGTGTGACAGGTGTATTACCTGTCTATCTCTGTGTTATGTTGTGGGGACAGGTGTTATTACCTTTCTATCTCTGTGTTCTGTTGTGTGACAGGTGTAGCTACCTGTCTATCTCTGTGGGTTCTGTTGTGTGACAGGTGTAGCTACCTGTCTATCTCTGTGTTATGTTGTGTGACATGTGTTATTACCTGTCTATCTATGTGTTATGTTGTGTGACAGGTGTAGCGACCTATCTATCTCTGGTGTTATGTTGTGTGACCGGTGTATCTGACCGTCTATCTCTGTGTTATGTTTGTGTGACAGGTGTTATTACCTGTCTATCTCTGTGTTTTGTTGTGTGACAGATGTTATTACCTGTCTATCTATGTGTTAATGTTGTGGCGACGGGGTGTTATTACCTGTCTATCTCTGTGTTATGTTGTGTGACAGGTGTAGCTACATAGCTATCTCTGTGTTATGTTGTGGTGACCGGTGTATCTACCTGTCTATCTCTGTGTTATGTTGTGGGACAGGTGTTATTACCTGTCTATCTCTGTGTTATGTTGTGGGACAGGTGTTATTACCTGTCTATCTCTGTGTTATGTTGTGTGACAGATGTTATTACCTGTCTATCTATGTGTTAATGTTGTGCGACGGGTGTTATTACCTGTCTATCTCTGTGTTATGTTGTGTGACAGGTGTAGCTACCTATCTATCTCTGTGTTATGTTGTGTGACAGGTGTAGCTACCTATCTATCTCTGTGTTATGATGTGTGACCGGTTTTAATTACCTGTTTATCTCTGTGTTATGTTGTGTCAGGTGTTATTACCTGTCTATCTCTGTGTTATGTTGTGTGACAGGTGTTATTACCTGTCTATCTCTGTGTTAATGTTGTGTGACAGGTGTTATTAGCCTGTCTATCTCTGTGTTCTGTGTGTGACAAGGTGTAGCTACCTGTCTATCTCTGTGTTATGTTGTTGACATCTGTTATTACCTGTCTATCTATGTGTTATGTTGTGTGACAGGTGTAGCTACCTACTATCTCTGTGTTATGTTGTGTGACAGGTGTAGCTACCTATCTATCTCTGTGTTATGTTGTGTGACCGGTGTATCTACCGTCTATCTCTGTGTTATGTTGGTGGGACAGGTGTTATTACCTGTCTATCTCTGTGTTATGTTGTGGGACAGGTGTTATTACCTGTCTATCTCTGTGTTATGTTGTGGGACAGGTGATATTACCTGTCTATCTCTGTGTTATGTTGTGTGAAGGTTGTTATTACCTGTCTATCTCTGTGTTATGTTGTGTGACAGATGTTATTACCTGTCTATCTCTGTGTTATGTTGTGGGACAGGTGTTATTACCTGTCTATCTCTGTGTATGTTGTGTGACAGGTATGCTACCTATCTATCTCTGTGTTATGTTGTGTGACCGGTTTTATTACCTGTCTATCTCTGTGTTATGTTGTGTGACCGGTTTTATTACCTGTTTATCTCTGTGTTATGTTGTGTGACAGGTATAGCTACCTATCTATCGTCTGGTGTTATGTTGGCTGTGACCGGTTTTATTACCTGTTATCTCTGTGTTATGTTGTGTCAGGTGTTATACCTGTCTATCTCTGTGTTATGTTGTGTGACCGGTTTTATTACCTGTTTATCTCTGTGTTATGTTGTGTGACAGTGTAGCTACCTATCTATCTCTGTGTTATGTTGTGTGACAGGTGTTATACCTGTCTATCTCTGTGCTTATGTTGTGTGACAGGTGTTATACCTGTCTATCTCTGTGTTATGTTGTGTGACAGGTGTTATTACCTGTCTATCTCTGTGTTATGTTTGTGTGACAGGTGTTATTACCTGTCTATCTCTGTGTAATGTTGTGTGACAGGTGTTATTACCTGTCTATCTCTGTGTTATGTTGTGGGACAGGTGTTATTACCTTTCTATCTCTGTGTTCTGTTGTGTGACAGGTGTAGCTACCTGTCTATCTCTGTGTTCTGTTGTGTGACAGGTGTAGCTACCTGTTATTCTGTGTTATGTTGTGTGACAGTGTTATTCCTGTCTATCTATGTGTTATGTTGTGTGACAGGTGTAGCTACCTATCTATCTCTGTGTTATTGTTGTGTGACCGGATGTACTCTACCTGTCTATCCTCTGTGTTTATGTTGTGTGACAGGTGTTATACCTGTCTATCTCTGTGTTATGTTGTGTGACAGATAGTTTATTACCTGTCTATCTATGGTGTTATGTTGTGCGACGGGTGTTGTTATTACCTGTCTATTCTCTGTGTTATGTTGTGTGACAGGTGTAGCTACATATCTATCTTCTGGTTATGTTGTGTGGACCAGGTGTATCTACCTGTCTATCTCTGTGTAGTTGGACAGGTGTATTACCTGTATATCTCTGTGTATGTTGTGTGACAGGTGTTATTACCTGTCTATCTCTGTGTTATGTTGTGTGACAGGTGTTATTACCTGTCTATCTCTGTGTTATGTTGTGTGACAGGTGTTATTACCTGTCTATCTCTGTGTTATGTTGTGTGACAGGTGTTATTACCTGTCTATCTCTGTGTTATGTTGTGTGACAGGTGTTATTACCTGTCTATCTCTGTGTTATGTTGTGTGACAGGTTTATTACCTGTCTATCTCTGTGTTATGTTGTGTGACAGGTGTATTACCTGTCTATCTATGTGTTATGTTGTGTGACAGGTGTTATTACCTGTCTATCTCTGTGTTATGTTGTGTGACAGGTGTAGCTACCTGTCTATCTCTGTGTTATGTTGTGTGACAGGTGTTATTACCTGTCTATCTCTGTGTTATGTTGTGTGACAGGTGTTATTACCTGTCTATCTCTGTGTTATGTTGTGTGACAGGTGTAGCTACCTGTCTATCTCTGTGTTATGTTGTGTGACAGGTGTATTACCTGTCTATCTCTGTGTTATGTTGTGTGACAGGTGTTATTACCTGTCTATCTCTGTGTTATGTTGTGTGACAGGTGTTATTACCTGTCTATCTCTGTGTTATGTTGTGTGACAGGTGTTATTACCTGTCTATCTCTGTGTTATGTTGTGGGACAGGTGTTATTACCTGTCTATCTCTGTGTTATGTTGTGTGACAGGTGTATTACCTGTCTATCTCTGTGTTATGTTGTGTGACAGGTGTATTACCTGTCTATCTCTGTGTTATGTTGTGTGACAGGTGTATTACCTGTCTATCTCTGTGTTATGTTGTGTGACAGGTGTTATTACCTGTCTATCTCTGTGTTATGTTGTGTGACAGGTGTTATTACCTGTCTATCTCTGTGTTATGTTGTGTGACAGGTGTTATTACCTGTCTATCTCTGTGTTATGTTGTGTGACAGGTGTTATTACCTGTCTATCTCTGTGTTATGTTGTGTGACAGGTGTTATTACCTGTCTATCTCTGTGTTATGTTGTGTGACAGGTGTTATTACCTGTCTATCTCTGTGTTATGTTGTGTGACGGTGTTATTACCTGTCTATCTCTGTGTTATGTTGTGTGACAGGTGTATTACCTGTCTATCTCTGTGTTATGTTGTGTGACAGGTGTTATTACCTGTCTATCTCTGTGTTATGTTGTGTGACAGGTGTATTACCTGTCTATCTCTGTGTTATGTTGTGTGACAGGTGTTATTACCTGTCTATCTCTGTGTTATGTTGTGTGACAGGTGTTATTACCTGTCTATCTCTGTGTTATGTTGTGTGACAGGTGTAGCTACCTGTCTATCTCTGTGTTATGTTGTGTGACAGGTGTTATTACCTGTCTATCTCTGTGTTATGTTGTGTGACAGGTGTTATTACCTGTCTATCTCTGTGTTATGTTGTGTGACAGGTGTATTACCTGTCTATCTCTGTGTTATGTTGTGTGACAGGTGTTATTACCTGTCTATCTCTGTGTTATGTTGTGTGACAGGTGTATTACCTGTCTATCTCTGTGTTATGTTGTGTGACAGGTGTTATTACCTGTCTATCTCTGTGTTATGTTGTGTGACAGGTGTTATTACCTGTCTATCTCTGTGTTATGTTGTGTGACAGGTGTATTACCTGTCTATCTCTGTGTTATGTTGTGTGACAGGTGTATTACCTGTCTATCTCTGTGTTATGTTGTGGACAGGTGTTATTACCTGTCTATCTCTGTGTTATGTTGTGTGACAGGTGTTATTACCTGTCTATCTCTGTGTTATGTTGTGTGACAGGTGTATCTACCTGTCTATCTCTGTGTTATGTTGTGGGACAGGTGTTATTACCTGTCTATCTCTGTGTTATGTTGTGTGACAGGTGTATTACCTGTCTATCTCTGTGTTATGTTGTGTGACAGGTGTATTACCTGTCTATCTCTGTGTTATGTTGTGTGACGGTGTATTACCTGTCTATCTCTGTGTTATGTTGTGGGACAGGTGTTATTACCTGTCTATCTCTGTGTTATGTTGTGGGACAGGTGTTATTACCTGTCTATCTCTGTGTTATGTTGTGTGACAGATGTTATTACCTGTCTATCTCTGTGTTATGTTGTGGGACAGGTGTTATTACCTGTCTATCTCTGTGTTATGTTGTGTGACAGGTGTAGCTACCTATCTATCTCTGTGTTATGTTGTGTGACCGGTTTTATTACCTGTCTATCTCTGTGTTATGTTGTGTGACAGGTGTTATTACCTGTCTATCTCTGTGTTATGTTGTGTGACAGGTGTATTACCTGTCTATCTCTGTGTTATGTTGTGTGACAGGTGTTATTACCTGTCTATCTCTGTGTTATGTTGTGTGACAGGTGTATTACCTGTCTATCTCTGTGTTATGTTGTGTGACAGGTGTTATTACCTGTCTATCTCTGTGTTATGTTGTGTGACAGGTGTTATTACCTGTCTATCTCTGTGTTATGTTGTGTGACAGGTGTATTACCTGTCTATCTCTGTGTTATGTTGTGTGACAGGTGTATTACCTGTCTATCTCTGTGTTATGTTGTGTGACAGGTGTTATTACCTGTCTATCTCTGTGTTATGTTGTGGGACAGGTGTTATTACCTGTCTATCTCTGTGTTATGTTGTGTGACAGGTGTTATTACCTGTCTATCTCTGTGTTATGTTGTGTGACAGGTGTTATTACCTGTCTATCTCTGTGTTATGTTGTGTGACAGGTGTATTACCTGTCTATCTCTGTGTTATGTTGTGTGACAGGTTATTACCTGTCTATCTCTGTGTTATGTTGTGTGACAGGTGTAGCTACCTGTCTATCTTTGTGTTATGTTGTGGGACAGGTGTTATTACCTGTCTATCTCTGTGTTATGTTGTGGGACAGGTGTTATTACCTGTCTATCTCTGTGTTATGTTGTGTGACAGGTTTATTACCTGTCTATCTCTGTGTTATGTTGTGTGACAGGTGTTATTACCTGTCTATCTCTGTGTTATGTTGTGTGACAGGTGTTATTACCTGTCTATCTCTGTGTTATGTTGTGGGACAGGTGTTATTACCTGTCTATCTCTGTGTTATGTTGTGTGACAGGTGTAGCTACCTATCTATCTCTGTGTTATGTTGTGTGACCGGTTTTATTACCTGTCTATCTCTGTGTTATGTTGTGTGACGGTTTTATTACCTGTTCTATCTCTGTGTTATGTTGTGTGACAGGTGTAGCTACCTATCTATCTCTGTGTTATGTTGTGTGACAGGTTTTATTACCTGTCTATCTCTGTGTTATGTTGTGTCAGGTGTTATTACCTGTCTATCTCTGTGTTATGTTGTGTGACAGGTGTTATTACCTGTCTATCTCTGTGTTATGTTGTGTGACAGGTGTTATTACCTGTCTATCTCTGTGTTATGTTGTGTGACAGGTGTTATTACCTGTCTATCTCTGTGTTATGTTGTGTGACAGGTGTTATTACCTGTCTATCTCTGTGTTATGTTGTGTGACAGGTGTTATTACCTGTCTATCTCTGTGTTATGTTGTGTGACAGGTGTAGCTACCTGTCTATCTCTGTGTTATGTTGTGTGACAGGTGTAGCTACCTGTCTATCTCTGTGTTATGTTGTGTGACAGGTGTTATTACCTGTCTATCTCTGTGTTATGTTGTGTGACAGGTGTAGCTACCTATCTATCTCTGTGTTATGTTGTGTGACCGGTGTATTACCTGTCTATCTCTGTGTTATGTTGTGGGACAGGTGTTATTACCTGTCTATCTCTGTGTTATGTTGTGTGACAGATGTTATTACCTGTCTATCTATGTGTTATGTTGTGTGACGGGTGTTATTACCTGTCTATCTCTGTGTTATGTTGTGTGACAGGTGTAGCTACCTATCTATCTCTGTGTTATGTTGTGTGACCGGTGTATCTACCTGTCTATCTCTGTGTTATGTTGTGGGACAGGTGTTATTACCTGTCTATCTCTGTGTTATGTTGTGTGACAGGTGTTATTACCTGTCTATCTCTGTGTTATGTTGTGTGACAGGTGTTATTACCTGTCTATCTCTGTGTTATGTTGTGGGACAGGTGTTATTACCTGTCTATCTCTGTGTTATGTTGTGTGACAGGTGTAGCTACCTGTCTATCTCTGTGTTATGTTGTGTGACAGGTTATTACCTGTCTATCTCTGTGTTATGTTGTGTGACCGGTTTTATTACCTGTTTATCTCTGTGTTATGTTGTGTGACAGGTGTATCTACCTGTCTATCTCTGTGTTATGTTGTGTGACAGGTGTATTACCTGTCTATCTCTGTGTTATGTTGTGGACAGGTGTTATTACCTGTCTATCTCTGTGTTATGTTGTGGGACAGGTGTTATTACCTGTCTATCTCTGTGTTATGTTGTGTGACAGGTGTTATTACCTGTCTATCTCTGTGTTATGTTGTGTGACAGGTGTTATTACCTGTCTATCTCTGTGTTATGTTGTGTGACAGGTGTTATTACCTGTCTATCTCTGTGTTATGTTGTGGGACAGGTGTTATTACCTGTCTATCTCTGTGTTATGTTGTGTGACAGGTGTAGCTACCTATCTATCTCTGTGTTATGTTGTGTGACCGGTTTTATTACCTGTCTATCTCTGTGTTATGTTGTGTGACCGGTTTTATTACCTGTTTATCTCTGTGTTATGTTGTGTGACAGGTGTAGCTACCTATCTATCTCTGTGTTATGTTGTGTGACAGGTTTTATTACCTGTCTATCTCTGTGTTATGTTGTGTCAGGTGTTATTACCTGTCTATCTCTGTGTTATGTTGTGTGACAGGTGTTATTACCTGTCTATCTCTGTGTTATGTTGTGTGACAGGTGTTATTACCTGTCTATCTCTGTGTTATGTTGTGTGACAGGTGTTATTACCTGTCTATCTCTGTGTTATGTTGTGTGACAGGTGTTATTACCTGTCTATCTCTGTGTTATGTTGTGGGACAGGTGTTATTACCTGTCTATCTCTGTGTTATGTTGTGTGACAGGTGTAGCTACCTGTCTATCTCTGTGTTATGTTGTGTGACAGGTGTAGCAACCTGTCTATCTCTGTGTTATGTTGTGTGACAGGTGTTATTACCTGTCTATCTCTGTGTTATGTTGTGTGACAGGTGTATTACCTGTCTATCTCTGTGTTATGTTGTGTGACAGGTGTATTACCTGTCTATCTCTGTGTTATGTTGTGGACAGGTGTTATTACCTGTCTATCTCTGTGTTATGTTGTGTGACAGGTGTTATTACCTGTCTATCTCTGTGTTATGTTGTGGGAGGGTGTTATTACCTGTCTATCTCTGTGTTATGTTGTGTGACAGGTGTAGCTACCTGTCTATCTCTGTGTTATGTTGTGTGACCGGTTGTATACCTGTCTATCTCTGTGTTATGTTGTGGGACAGGTGTTATTACCTGTCTATCTCTGTGTTATGTTGTGGGACAGGTGTTATTACCTGTCTATCTCTGTGTTATGTTGTGTGACAGGTGTATTACCTGTCTATCTCTGTGTTATGTGTGTGACGGTGTTATTACCTGTCTATCTCTGTGTTATGTTGTGTGACAGGTGTATTACCTGTCTATCTCTGTGTTATGTTGTGTGACAGGTGTATTACCTGTCTATCTCTGTGTTATGTTGTGGGACAGGTGTTATTACCTGTCTATCTCTGTGTTATGTTGTGTGACAGGTGTTATTACCTGTCTATCTCTGTGTTATGTTGTGTGACAGGTGTTATTACCTGTCTATCTCTGTGTTATGTTGTGTGACGGGTGTTATTACCTGTCTATCTCTGTGTTATGTTGTGTGACAGGTGTATTACCTGTCTATCTCTGTGTTATGTTGTGTGACAGGTGTATTACCTGTCTATCTCTGTGTTATGTTGTGGGACAGGTGTTATTACCTGTCTATCTCTGTGTTATGTTGTGGGACAGGTGTTATTACCTGTCTATCTCTGTGTTATGTTGTGGACAGGTGTTATTACCTGTCTATCTCTGTGTTATGTTGTTGTGACAGGTGTTATTACCTGTCTATCTCTGTGTTATGTTGTGTGACAGGTGTTATTACCTGTCTATCTCTGTGTTATGTTGTGGGACGGTGTTATACCTGTCTATCTCTGTGTTATGTTTGTGACAGTGTGTAGCTACCTGTCTATCTCTGTGTTATGTTGTGTGACAGGTGTTATTACCTGTCTATCTCTGTGTTATGTTGTGTGACAGGTGTTTACCTACTGTCTATCTCTGTTATGTTGTGTGACAGGTGTATTACCTGTCTATCTCTGTGTTATGTTGTGTGACAGGTGTTATTACCTGTCTATCTCTGTGTTATGTTGTGTGACAGGTGTTATTACCTGTCTATCTCTGTGTTATGTTGTGTGACGGTGTGTATTACCTGTCTATCTCTGTGTTATGTTGTGTGACAGGTGTATTACCTGTCTATCTCTGTGTATGTTGTGTGACGGTGTTCTACTGTCTATCTCTGTGTTATGTTGTGGGACAGGTGTTATTACCTGTCTATCTCTGTGTTATGTTGTGGGACAGGTGTTATTACCTGTCTATCTCTGTGTTATGTTGTGTGACAGGTGTTATTACCTGTCTATCTCTGTGTTATGTTGTGTGACAGGTGTTATTACCTGTCTATCTCTGTGTTATGTTGTTGTGACAGGTGTATTACCTGTCTATCTCTGTGTTATGTTGTGTGACGGTTTTTACCTGTCTATCTCTGTGTTATGTTGTGTGACGGTTTTATTACCTGTCTATCTCTGTGTTATGTTGTGTGACAGGTGTATTACCTGTCTATCTCTGTGTTATGTTGTGTGAAGGTGTTATTACCTGTCTATCTCTGTGTTATGTTGTGTGACAGGTTGTATTACCTGTCTATCTCTGTGTTATGTTGTGTGACAGGTGTATCTACCTATCTATCTCTGTGTTATGTTGTGGGACAGGTGTTATTACCTGTCTATCTCTGTGTTATGTTGTGTGACAGGTGTATTACCTGTCTATCTCTGTGTTATGTTGTGTGACAGGTGTTATTACCTGTCTATCTCTGTGTTATGTTGTGTGACGGGTGGTGTTATTACCTGTCTATCTCTGTGTTATGTTGGTGACAGGTTATTACCTATCTATCTCTGTGTTATGTTGTGTGACGGTGTGTATTACTGTCTATCTCTGTGTGTTATGTGTGGGACAGGTGTTATTACCTGTCTATCTCTGTGTTATGTTGTGGGACAGGGTTATTACCTGTCTATCTCTGTGTTATGTTGTGGACAGGTGTTATTACCTGTCTATCTCTGTGTTATGTTGTGTGACAGGTGTTATTACCTGTCTATCTCTGTGTTATGTTGTGGGACAGGTGTTATTACCTGTCTATCTCTGTGTTATGTTGTGGGACAGGTGTTATTACCTGTCTATCTCTGTGTTATGTTGTGTGACAGGTGTATTACCTGTCTATCTCTGTGTTATGTTGTGTGTGTGACAGGTGTTATTACCTGTCTATCTCTGTTTATGTGTGTGACCGGTTTTATACCTGTTTATCTCTGTGTTATGTTGTGTGACAGGTGTAGCTACCTATCTATCTCTGTGTTGTGTTGTGTTGTGTGACCGGTTTTATTACCTGTATCTCTGTGTTATGTGTGTCAGGGTTATTACCTGTCTATCTCTGTGTTATGTTGTGGACAGGTGTTATTACCTGTCTATCTCTGTGTTATGTTGTGTGACAGGTGTTATTACCTGTCTATCTCTGTGTTATGTTGTGTGACAGGTGTTATTACCTGTCTATCTCTGTGTTATGTTGTGTGACAGGTGTTATTACCTGTCTATCTCTGTGTTATGTTGTGTGACAGGTGTTTATTACCTGTCTATCTCTCTGGGTTATGTTTGGTTTTTTGGGACAGGTGTTATTACCTGTCTATCTGTGTTATGTGTGTGACAGGTGTAGCTACCTGTCTATCTCTGTGTTATGTTGTGTGACAGGTGTATTACCTGTCTATCTCTGTGTTATGTTGTGTGACAGGTGTTATTACCTGTCTATCTCTGTGTTATGTTGTGTGACAGGTGTAGTACCTATCTATCTCTGTGTTATGTTGTGTGACCGGTGATCTTACTGTCTATCTCTGTGTTATGTTGTGTGACAGGTGTTATTACCTGTCTATCTCTGTGTGTTATGTTGTGTGACAGGTGTTATTACCTGTCTATCTCTGTGTTATGTTGTGTGACGGGTGTTATTACCTGTCTATCTCTGTGTATGTTGTGTGACAGGTGTATTACCTATCTATCTCTGTGTTATGTTGTGTGACAGGTGTATTACCTGTCTATCTCTGTGTTATTGTGGGACAGGTGTTACCTGTCTATCTCTGTGTTATGTTGTGGGACAGGTGTTATTACCTGTCTATCTCTGTGTTATGTTGTGTGACAGGTGTTATTACCTGTCTATCTCTGTGTTATGTTGTGTGACAGGTGTTATTACCTGTCTATCTCTGTGTTATGTTGTGTGACAGGTGTTATTACTGTCTATCTCTGTGTTATGTTGTGTGACAGGTGTAGCTACCTGTCTATCTCTGTGTTATGTTGTGTGACGGTGTTATTACCTGTCTATCTCTGTGTTATGTTGTGTGACAGGTGTAGCTACCTGTCTATCTCTGTGTTATGTTGTGGGACCGGTTGTATACCTGTCTATCTCTGTGTTATGTTGTGACAGGTGTTATTACCTGTCTATCTCTGTGTTATGTTGTGTGACAGGTGTTATACCTGTCTATCTCTGTGTTATGTTGTGTGACAGGTGTTATTACCTGTCTATCTCTGTGTTATGTTGTGGGACAGGTGTATTACCTGTCTATCTCTGTTATGTTGTGTGACAGGTGTTATTACCTGTCTATCTCTGTGTTATGTTGTGTGACAGGTGTGTATTACCTGTCTATCTCTGTGTTATGTTGTGTGACAGGTGTTATTACCTGTCTATCTCTGTGTTATGTTGTGTGACAGGTGTAGCTACCTGTCTATCTGTGTTATGTTGTGTGACAGGTGTTGTTTCCTGTCTATCTCTGGTTATGTTGTGTGACAGGTGTTATTACCTGTCTATCTCTGTGTTATGTTGTGTGACAGATGTTATTACCTGTCTATCTATGTGTTATGTTGTGCGACGGGTGTTATTACCTGTCTATCTCTGTGTTATGTTGTGTGACAGGTGTAGCTACCTATCTATCTCTGTGTTATGTTGTGTGACAGGTGTATTTACCTGTCTATCTCTGTGTTATGTTGTGGGACAGGTGTTATTACCTGTCTATCTCGTGTTATGTTGTGGGACAGGTGTATTACCTGTCTATCTCTGTGTTATGTGTGTGACAGGTGTTATTACCTGTCTATCTCTGTGTTATGTTGTGTGACAGGTGTTATACCTGTCTATCTCTGTGTTATGTTGTGGGACAGGTGTTATTACCTGTCTATCTCTGTGTTATGTGTGTGACAGTGTGTAGCTACCTATCTATCTCTGTGTTTATGTGTGTGACCGGTGTTATTACCTGTCTATCTCTGTGTTATGTTGTGTGACCGGTTGTATTACCTGTCTATCTCTGTGTTATGTGTGTGTGACAGGTGTATTACCTGTCTATCTCTGTGTTATGTTGTGTGAAGGTGTTATTACCTGTCTATCTCTGTGTTATGTTGTGTGACAGGTGTAGCTACCTATCTATCTCTGTGTTATGTTGTGTGACCGGTGTATTACCTGTCTATCTCTGTGTTATGTGTGTGACAGGTGTTATTACCTGTCTATCTCTGTGTTATGTTGTGTGACAGGTGTTATTACCGTCTATCTCTGTGTTATGTTGTGTGACAGATGTTATTACTGTCTATCTCTGTGTTATGTTGTGGGACAGGTGTTATACCTGTCTATCTCTGTGTTATGTTGTGTGACAGGTGTTTTACCGTCTATCTCTGTGTTATGTTGTGTGACCGGTTTTATTACCTGTCTATCTCTGTGTTATGTGTGTGACAGGTGTAGCTACCTATCTATCTCTGTGTTATGTTGTGTGACGGTTTATACCTGTTTATCTCTGTGTTATGTTGTGTCAGGTGTTATTACCTGTCTATCTCTGTGTTATGTTGTGTGACAGGTGTTTTACCTGTCTATCTCTGTGTTATGTTGTGTGACAGGGTTATTACCTGTCTATCTCTGTGTTATGTTTGTTGTGACAGGGTGTTATTACCTGTCTATCTCTGTGTATGTTGTGTGACAGGTGTATTACCTGTCTATCTCTGTGTTATGTTGTGTGACAGGTGTTATTACCTGTCTATCTCTGTGATGGTTGTGGGACAGGTGTTATTACCTTTCTATCTCTGTGTTATGTTGTGTGACAGGTGTGTAGCTTACCTGTCTATCTCTGTGTTCTGTTGTGTGACAGGTGTTAGCTACCTGTCTATCTGTGTTATGTTGTGTGACATGGGTTATTACCTGTCTATCTATGTGTTATGTTGTGTGACAGGTGTAGCTACCTGTCTATCTCTGTGTTATGTTGTGTGACCGGTGTATCTACCTGTCTATCTCTGTGTTATGTTGTGTGACAGGTGTTATTACCTGTCTATCTCTGTGTTATGTTGTGTGACAGATGTTATTACCTGTCTATCTATGTGTTATGTTGTGCGACGGTTGTTATTACCTGTCTATCTCTGTGTTATGTTGTGTGACAGGTGTAGCTACCTATCTATCTCTGTGTTATGTTGTGTGACCGGTGTATCTACCTGTCTATCTCTGTGTTATGGTGTGGGACAGGTGTTATTACCTGTCTATCTCTGTGTTTATGTTTGTGGGACAGGTGTTATTACCTGTCTATCTGTGTTATGTTGTGTGACAGGTGTTATTACCTGTCTATCTCTGTGTTATGTTTGTGTGACAGGTGGTATTACCTGTCTATCTCTGTGTTATGTTGTGGGACAGGTGTTATACCTGTCTATCTCTGTGTTATGTTGTGGGGACAGGTGTTACCTGTCTATCTCTGTGTTATGTTGTGTGACAGTGTTATTACCTGTCTATCTCTGTGTTATGTTGTGACAGGTGTATTACCTGTCTATCTCTGTGTATGGTTGTGTGACGGTTTTATTACCTGTCTATCTCTGGTGTTGTTGTGACAGGTGTTATTACCTGTCTATCTCTGTGTTATGTTGTGGACAGGTGTTATTACCTGTCTATCTCTGTGTTATGTTGTGGGACAGGTGTTATTACCTGTCTATCTCTGTGTTATGTTGTGTGACAGGTGTTATTACCTGTCTATCTCGTGTTATGTTGTGTGACAGATGTTATTACCTGTCTATCTCTGTTATGTGTGGGACAGGTGTATTACTGTCTATCTCTGTGTTATGTTGTGGGACAGGTGTTATTACCTGTCTATCTCTGTGTTATGTTGTGTGACAGGTGTATTACCTGTCTATCTCTGTGTTATGTTGTGTGACCGGTTTATTACCTGTCTATCTCTGTGTTATGTT
>NC_034188.2:76064210-76119616 GCF_002021735.2 Oncorhynchus kisutch | reverse complement strand
TGTTGTGTGACAGGTGTTATTACCTGTCTATCTCTGTGTTATGTTGTGGGACAGGTGTTATTACCTGTCTATCTCTGTGTTATGTTGTGTGACAGGTGTTATTACCTGTCTATCTCTGTGTTATGTTGTGTGACAGTGTTATTACCTGTCTATCTCTGTGTTATGTTGTGTGACAGGTGTATTACCTGTCTATCTCTGTGTTATGTTGTGTGACAGGTGTTTATTACCTGTCTATCTCTGTGTTATGTTGTGTGACAGGTGTTATTACCTGTCTATCTCTGTGTTATGTTGTGTGACAGGTGTTATTACCTGTCTATCTCTGTGTTATGTTGTGTGACAGGTGTATTACCTGTCTATCTCTGTGTTATGTTGTGTGACAGGTGTTATACCTGTCTATCTCTGTGTTTGTTGTGTGACAGGTGTTATTACCTGTCTATCTCTGTGTTATGTTGTGTGACAGGTGTTATTACCTGTCTATCTCTGTGTTATGTTGTGTGACAGGTGTTATTACCTGTCTATCTCTGTGTTATGTTGTGTGACAGGTGTAGCTACCTGTCTATCTCTGTGTTATGTTGTGTGACAGGTGTATTTACCTGTCTATCTCTGTGTTATGTTGTGTGACAGGTGTTATTACCTGTCTATCTCTGTGTTATGTTGTGTGACAGGTGTTATTACCTGTCTATCTCTGTGTTATGTTGTGTGACAGGTGTTATTACCTGTCTATCTCTGTGTTATGTTGTTTGACAGGTGTTATTACCTGTGAATCTCTGTGTTATGTTGTGTCAAGTGTTATTACCTGTCTATCTCTGTGTTATGTTGTGTGACAGGTGTTATTACCTGTCTATCTCTGTGTTATGTTGTGTGACAGGTGTATTACCTGTCTATCTCTGTGTTATGTTGTGTGACAGGTGTTTTTACCTGTCTATCTCTGTGTTATGTTGTGTGACAGGTGTTATTACCTGTCTATCTCTGTGTTATGTTGTGTGACAGGTGTTATTACCTGTCTATCTCTGTTTATGTTGTGGGACAGGTGTTATACCTGTCTATCTCTGTGTTATGTTTGTGGACAGGTGTTATTACCTGTCTATCTCTGTGTTATGTTGTGTGACAGGTGTTATTACCTGTCTATCTCTGTGTTATGTTGTGTGACAGGTGTTATTACCTGTCTATCTCTGTGTTATGTTGTGTGACAGGTGTTATTACCTGTCTATCTCTGTGTTATGTTGTGGGACAGGTGTTTTACCTGTCTATCTCTGTGTTATGTTGTGTGACAGGTGTTATTACCTGTCTATCTCTGTGTTATGTTGTGTGACAGGTGTATTACCTGTCTATCTCTGTGTTATGTTGTGTGACAGGTGTTTTACCTGTCTATCTCTGTGTTATGTTGTGTGACAGGTGTTATTACCTGTCTATCTCTGTGTTATGTTGTGTGACAGGTGTATTACCTGTCTATCTCTGTGTTATGTTGTGTGACGGTGTTATTACCTGTCTATCTCTGTGTTATGTTGTGTGACAGGTGTTATTACCTGTCTATCTCTGTGTTATGTTGTGTGACAGGTGTTATTACCTGTCTATCTGTGTTATGTTGTGGACGGTGTTATTACCTGTCTATCTCTGTGTTATGTTGTGTGACAGGTGTAGCTACCTATCTATCTGTGTGATGTTGTGTGACCGGTGTATCTACCTGTCTATCTCTGTGTTATGTTGTGGGACAGGTGTTATTACCTGTCTATCTCTGTGTTATGTTGTGTGACAGGTGTTATTACCTGTCTATCTCTGTGTTATGTTGTGTGACAGGTGTTATTACCTGTCTATCTCTGTGTTATGTTGTGTGACAGATGTTATTACCTGTCTATCTCTGTGTTATGTTGTGTGACGGTTTTATTACCTGTCTATCTCTGTGTTATGTTGTGTGACAGGTGTAGCTTACCTGTCTATCTCTGTGTTATGTTGTGTGACAGGTGTATTACCTGTCTATCTCTGTGTTATGTTGTGTGACAGGTGTTATTACCTGTCTATCTCTGTGTTATGTTTGGACAGGGTGATTACCTGTCTATCTCTGTGTTATGTTGTGTGACAGGTGTTATTACCTGTCTATCTCTGTGTTATGTTGTGTGACAGGTGTTATTACCTGTCTATCTCTGTGTGTTGTGTGACAGGTGTGTAACCTGTCTATCTCTGTGTTATGTTGTGTGACAGGTGTTATTACCTGTCTATCTCTGTGTTATGTTGTGTGACAGGTGTTATTACCTGTCTATCTCTGTGTTATGTTGTGTGACAGGTGTATTACCTGTCTATCTCTGTGTTATGTTGTGTGACAGGTGTTATTACCTGTCTATCTCTGTGTTATGTTGTGTGACAGGTGTTATACCTGTCTATCTCTGTGTTATGTTGTGTGACAGGTGTTATTACCTGTCTATCTCTGTGTTATGTTGTGTGACAGGTGTTATTACCTGTCTATCTCTGTGTTATGTTGTGTGACAGATGTTATTACCTATCTATCTCTGTGTTATGTTGTGTGACCGGTGTATCTACCTGTCTATCTCTGTGTTATGTTGTGTGACAGTGTTATTACCTGTCTATCTCTGTGTTATGTTGTGTGACAGGTGTTATTACCTGTCTATCTCTGTGTTATGTGTGTGTGACGGTGTTATTACCTGTCTATCTCTGTGTTATGTTGTGTGACAGGTGTATTACCTGTCTATCTCTGTGTTATGTTGTGTGACGGTGTATTACCTGTCTATCTCTGTGTTATGTTGTGTGACAGGTGTTATTACCTGTCTCTCTGTGTTATGTTGTGGACAGGTGTTTTACCTGTCTATCTCTGTGTTATGTTGTGTGACAGGTGTTATTACCTGTCTATCTCTGTGTTATGTTGTGTGACAGGTGTTATTACCTGTCTATCTCTGTGTTATGTTGTGTGACAGGTGTTATTACCTGTCTATCTCTGTGTTATGTTGTGTGACAGGTGTTATTACCTGTCTATCTCTGTGTTATGTTGTGTGACAGGTGTTATTACCTGTCTATCTCTGTGTTATGTTGTGTTGACAGTGTTATTACCTGTCTATCTCTGTGTTATGTTGTGTTGACAGTGTTATTACCTGTCTATCTCTGTGTTATGTTGTGTGACAGGTGTTATTACCTGTCTATCTCTGTGTTATGTTGTGTGACAGGTGTTATTACCTGTCTATCTCTGTGTTATGTTGTGTGACAGGTGTTATTACCTGTCTATCTCTGTGTTATGTTGTGGGACAGGTGTTATTACCTGTCTATCTCTGTGTTATGTTGTGTGACAGGTGTTATTACCTGTCTATCTCTGTGTTATGTTGTGTGACAGGTGTTATTACCTGTCTATCTCTGTGTTATGTTGTGTGACAGGTGTTATTACCTGTCTATCTCTGTGTTATGTTGTGGGACAGGTGTTATTACCTGTCTATCTCTGTGTTATGTTGTGTGACAGGTGTATTACCTGTCTATCTCTGTGTTATGTTGTGTGACAGGTGTAGCTACCTGTCTATCTCTGTGTTATGTTGTGTGACAGTGTTATTACCTGTCTATCTCTGTGTTATGTTGTGTGACAGGTGTTATTACCTGTCTATCTCTGTGTTATGTTGTGTGACAGGTGTAGCTACCTATCTATCTCTGTGTTATGTTGTGTGACCGGTGTATTACCTGTCTATCTCTGTGTTATGTTGTGTGACAGGTGTTATTACCTGTCTATCTCTGTGTTATGTTGTGTGACAGATGTTATTACCTGTCTATCTCTGTGTTATGTTGTGTGACGGGTGTTATTACCTGTCTATCTCTGTGTTATGTTGTGTGACAGGTGTATTACCTCTATCTCTGTGTTATGTTGTGTGACCGGTGTTATTACCTGTCTATCTCTGTGTTATGTTGTGGGACAGGTGTTATTACCTGTCTATCTCTGTGTTATGTTGTGGGACAGGTGTTATTACCTGTCTATCTCTGTGTTATGTTGTGTGACAGGTGTTATTACCTGTCTATCTCTGTGTTATGTTGTGTGACAGGTGTTATTACCTGTCTATCTCTGTGTTATGTTGTGTGACGGTGTTATTACCTGTCTATCTCTGTGTTATGTTGTGTGACAGGTGTAGCTACCTGTCTATCTCTGTGTTATGTTGTGTGACCGGTGTATTACCTGTCTATCTCTGTGTTATGTTGTGTGACAGGTGTTATTACCTGTCTATCTCTGTGTTATGTTGTGGGACAGGTGTATTACCTGTCTATCTCTGTGTTATGTTGTGTGACGATGTTATTACCTGTCTATCTATGTGTTATGTTGTGTGACGGGTGTTATTACCTGTCTATCTCTGTGTTATGTTGTGTGACAGGTGTAGCTACCTGTCTATCTCTGTGTTATGTTGTGTGACAGGTGTTATTACCTGTCTATCTCTGTGTTATGTTGTGTGACAGGTGTTATTACCTGTCTATCTCTGTGTTATGTTGTGTGACAGGTGTTATTACCTGTCTATCTCTGTGTTATGTTGTGTGACAGGTGTTATTACCTGTCTATCTCTGTGTTATGTTGTGTGACAGGTGTTATTACCTGTCTATCTCTGTGTTATGTTGTGTGACAGGTGTTATTACCTGTCTATCTCTGTGTTATGTTGTGTGACAGGTGTTATTACCTGTCTATCTCTGTGTTATGTTGTGTGACAGTTGTAGCTACCTATCTATCTCTGTGTTATGTTGTGTGACAGGTGTTATACCTGTCTATCTCTGTGTTATGTTGTGTGACAGGTGTTATTACCTGTCTATCTCTGTGTTATGTTGTGTGACGGGTGTTATTACCTGTCTATCTCTGTGTTATGTTGTGTGACGGTGTTATTACCTGTCTATCTCTGTGTTATGTTGTGTGACAGGTGTATTACCTATCTATCTCTGTGTTATGTTGTGTGACAGGTGTATCTACCTGTCTATCTCTGTGTTATGTTGTGTGACAGGTGTTATTACCTGTCTATCTCTGTGTTATGTTTGTGGACAGGTGTTCTACCTGTCTATCTCTGTGTTATGTTGTGTGACAGGTGTTATTACCTGTCTATCTCTGTGTTATGTTGTTTGACAGGTGTTATTACCTGTCTATCTCTGTGTTATGTTGTGTCAAGTGTTATTACCTGTCTATCTCTGTGTTATGTTGTGTGACAGGTGTTATTACCTGTCTATCTCTGTGTTATGTTGTGTGACAGGTGTTATTACCTGTCTATCTCTGTGTTATGTTGTGTGACAGGTGTTATTACCTGTCTATCTCTGTGTTATGTTGTGTGACAGGTGTTATTACCTGTCTATCTCTGTGTTATGTTGTGTGACAGGTGTTATTACCTGTCTATCTCTGTGTTATGTTGTGGGACAGGTGTTATTACCTGTCTATCTCTGTGTTATGTTGTGGACAGGTGTTATTACCTGTCTATCTCTGTGTTATGTTGTGTGACAGGTGTTATTACCTGTCTATCTCTGTGTTATGTTTGTGACAGGTGTTATTACCTGTCTATCTCTGTGTTATGTTGTGTGACAGGTGTTATTACCTGTCTATCTCTGTGTTATGTTGTGGGACAGGTGTTATTACCTGTCTATCTCTGTGTTATGTTGTGTGACAGGTGTATTACCTGTCTATCTCTGTGTTATGTTGTGTGACAGGTGTAGCTACCTGTCTATCTCTGTGTTATGTTGTGTGACAGGTGTTATTACCTGTCTATCTCTGTGGTTTATTGTTGTGTGACGGTGTTATTACCTGTTCTATCTCTGTGTTATGTTGTGTGACAAGGTGTATCTATCCTATCTATCTCTGTGTTATGTTGTGTGACCGGTGTATCTACCTGTCTATCTCTGGTTATGTTGTGTGACAGGTGTTTATTACACGTGTCTATCTCTGTGTGTTATTGTTGTGTGACAGATGTTATTACCTGTCTATCTATGTGTTATGTTTGTGCTGACTGGTGTTATTACCTGTCTATCTCTGTGTTATGTTGTGTGACAGGTGTAGGCTACGCATATCTATCTCTGTGTTATTGTGTGTGACCGGTGTATCGGCCTGTCTATCTCTGTGTTATGTTGTGGGACAGGTGTTATTACCTGTCTATCTCTGTGTTATGTTGTGGGACAGGTGTTATTTCCTGTCTATCTCTGTGTTATGTTGTGTGGACAGGTGTTATTACCTTTCTATCTCTGTGTTATGTTGTGTGACAGATGTTATTACCTGTCTATCTATGTGTTATGTTGTGCGACGGGTGTTATTACCTGTCTATCTCTGTGTTATGTTGTGTGACAGGTGTAGCTACCTATCTATCTCTGTGTTATGTTGTGTGACCGGTGTATCTACCTGTCTATCTCTGTGTTATGTTGTATGACAGGTGTTATTACCTGTCTATCTCTGTGTTTATGTTTGGGACAGTGTATCTACCTGTCTATCTCTGTGTTATGTTGTGTGACAGATGTTATTACCTGTCTATCTATGTGTTATGTTGTGCGACGGGTGTTATTACCTGTCTGTCTCTGTGTTATGTTGTGTGACAGGTGTATCTACCTATCTATCTCTGTGTTATGTTGTGGGACAGGTGTTATTTCCTGTCTATCTCTGTGTTATGTTGTGTGACAGGTGTTATTACCTGTCTATCTCTGTGTTATGTTGTTTGACAGGTGTTATTACCTGTCTATCTCTGTGTTATGTTGTGTGACAGGTGTTATTACCTGTCTATCTCTGTGTTATGTTGTGTGACAGGTGTTATTACCTGTCTATGTCTGTGCTATGTTGTGTGACAGATGTTATTACCTGTCTATCTATGTGTTATGTTGTGCGACGGGTGTTATTACCTGTCTATCTCTGTGTTATGGTGTGTGACAGTTGTAGATTCCTATCTATCTCTGTGTTATGTTGTGTGACCGGTGTATCTACCTGTCTATCTCTGTGTTATGTTGTGTGACAGGTGTTATTACCTGTCTATCTCTGTGTTATGTTGTGGGACGGGTGTTCTACCTGTCTATCTCTGTGTTATGTTGTGTGACAGGTGTTATTACCTGTCTATCTCTGTGTTATGTTGTTTGACAGGTGTTATTACCTGTCTATCTCTGTGTTATGTTGTGTCAAGTGTTATTACCTGTCTATCTCTGTGTTATGTTGTGTGACAGGTGTTATTACCTGTCTATCTCTGTGTTATGTTGTGTGACAGGTGTTATTACCTGTCTATCTCTGTGTTATGTTGTTTGACAGGTGTTATTACCTATCTATCTCTGTGTTATGTTGTGTGACAGGTGTTATTACCAGTCTATCTCTGTGTTATGTTGTGTGACAGGTGTTATTACCTGTCTATCTCTGTGTTACGTTGTGGGACAGGTGTTCTAACCTGTCCTATCTCTGTGTTTGTGTTGTGGGACAGGGTTTATTACCTGTCTATCTCTGTGTTCTGTTGTGTGACAGGTGTTATTACCTGTCTATCTCTGTGTTATGTTGTGTGACAGGTGTTATTACCTGTCTATCTCTGTGTTATGTTTGTGTGACAGGTGTTATTACCTGTCTATCTCTGTGTTATGTTGTGGGACAGGTGTTATTACCTTTCTATCTCTGTGTTCTGTTGTGTGACAGGTGTAGCTACCTGTCTATCTCTGTGTTCTGTTGTGTGACAGGTGTAGCTACCTGTCTATCTCTGTGTTATATTGTGTGACATGTGTTATTACCTGTCTATCTATGTGTTATGTTGTGTGACGGGTGTTATTACCTGTCTATCTCTGTGTTATGTTGTGTGACAGGTGTAGCTACCTATCTATCTCTGTGTTATGTTGTGTGACCGGTGTATCTACCTGTCTATCTCTGTGTTATGTTGTGTGACAGGTGTTATTACCTGTCTATCTCTGTGTTATGTTGTGGGACAGGTGTTATTACCTTTCTATCTCTGTGTTCTGTTGTGTGACAGGTGTAGCTACCTGTCTATCTCTGTGTTTCTGTTGTGTGACAGGTGTAGCTACCTGTCTATCTCTGTGTTATGTTGTGTGACATGTGTTATTACCTGTCTATCTATGTGTTATGTTGTGTGACGGGTGTTATTACCTGTCTATCTCTGTGTTATGTTGTGTGACAGGTGTAGCTACCTATCTATCTCTGTGTTATGTTGTGTGACCGGTGTATCTACCTGTCTATCTCTGTGTTATGTTGTGTGACAGGTGTTATTACCTGTCTATCTCTGTGTTATGTTGTGTGACAGATGTTATTACCTGTCTATCTATGTGTTATGTTGTGCGACGGGTGTTATTACCTGTCTATCTCTGTGTTATGTTGTGTGACAGGTGTAGCTACCTATCTATCTCTGTGGTTATGTTGTGTGACCGGTGTATCTGCCTGTCTATCTCTGTGTTATGTTGTGGGGACAGGGGTTATTACCTGTCTATCTCTGTGTTATGTTGTGGGACAGGTGTTATTTCCTGTCTATCTCTGTGTTATGTGTGTGACAGGTGTTATTACCTTTCTATCTCTGTGTTATGTTGTGTGACAGATGTTATTACCTGTCTATCTATGTGTTATGTTGTGCGACGGGTGTTATTACCTGTCTATCTCTGTGTTATGTTGTGTGACAGGTGTAGCTACCTATCTATCTCTGTGTTATGTTGTGTGACCGGTGTATCTACCTGTCTATCTCTGTGTTATGTTGTATGACAGGGTTATTACCTGTCTATCTCTGTGTTATTTTTGGGACATTGTGTGACAGATGTTATTACCTGTCTATCTATGTGTTATGTGTGCGACGGGTGTTATTACCTGTCTATCTCTGTGTTATGTTGTGTGACAGGTGTATCTACCTATCTATTTCTGTGTTATGTTGTGGGACAGGTGTTATTTCCTGTCTATCTACTGTGTTATGTTGTGTGACAGGTGTTATTACCTGTCTATCTCTGTGTTATGTTGTTTGACAGGGTTATTACCTGTCTATCTCTGTGTTATGTTGTGTGACAGGTGTTATTACCTGTCTATCTCTGTGTTATGTTGTGTGACAGGTGTTATTACCTGTCTATGTCTGTGCTATGTTGTGTGACAGATGTTATTACCTGTCTATCTATGTGTTATGTTGTGCGACGGGTGTTATTACCTGTCTATCTCTGTGTTATGGTGTGTGACAGTTGTAGATTCCTATCTATCTCTGTGTTATGTTGTGTGGACCGGTGTATCTACCTGTCTATCTCTGTGTTATGTTGTTGTGACAGGTGTTATTACCTGTCTATCTCTGTGTTATGTTGTGGGACGGGTGTTCTACCTGTCTATCTCTGTGTTATGTTGTGTGACAGGTGTTATTACCTGTCTATCTCTGTGTTATGTTGTTTGACAGGTGTTATTACCTGTCTATCTCTTGTGTTATGTTGTGTCAAGTGTTATTACCTGTCTATCTCTGTGTTATGTTGTGTGACAGGTGTTATTACCTGTCTATCTCTGTGTTATGTTGTGTGACAGGTGTTATTACCTGTCTATCTCTGTGTTATGTTGTTTGACAGGTGTTATTACCTATCTATCTCTGTGTTATGTTGTGTGACAGGTGTTATTACCAGTCTATCTCTGTGTTATGTTGTGTGACAGGTGTTATTACCTGGTCTATCTCTGTGTTACGTTGTGGGACAGGTGTTCTACCTGTCTATCTCTGTGTTATGTTGTGGGACAGGTGTTATTACCTGTCTATCTCTGTGTTCTGTTGTGTGACAGGTGTTAGTACCTGTCTATCTCTGTGTTATGTTGTGTGACAGGTGTTATTACCTGTCTATCTCTGTGTTATGTTGTGTGACAGGTGTTATTACCTGTCTATCTCTGTGTTATGTTGTGGGACAGGTGTTATTACCTTTCTATCTCTGTGTTCTGTTGTGTGACAGGTGTAGCTACCTGTCTATCTCTGTGTTCTGTTGTGTGACAGGTGTAGCTACCTGTCTATCTCTGTGTTATATTGTGTGACATGTGTTATTACCTGTCTATCTATGTGTTATGTTGTGTGACGGGTGTTATTACCTGTCTATCTCTGTGTTATGTTGTGTGACAGGTGTAGCTACCTATCTATCTCTGTGTTATGTTGTGTGACCGGTGTATCTACCTGTCTATCTCTGTGTTATGTTGTGTGACAGGTGTTATTACATGTCTATCTCTGTGTTATGTTGTGTGACAGATGTTATTACCTGTCTATCTATGTGTTATGTTGTGCGACGGGTGTTATTACCTGTCTATCTCTGTGTTATGTTGTGTGACAGGTGTAGCTACCTATCTATCTCTGTGTTATGTTGTGTGACCGGTGTATCTACCTGTCTATCTCTGTGTTATGTTGTGGGACAGGTGTTATTACCTGTCTATCTCTGTGTTATGTTGTGGGACAGGTGTTATTACCTGTCTATCTCTGTGTTATGTTGTGTGACAGGTGTTATTACCTGTCTATCTCTGTGTTATGTTGTGTGACAGGTGTTATTACCTGTCTATCTCTGTGTTATGTTGTGTGACAGGTGTTATTACCTGTCTATCTCTGTGTTATGTTGTGTGACAGGTGTTATTACCTGTCTATCTCTGTGTTATGTTGTGTGACAGGTGTTATTACCTGTCTATCTCTGTGTTATGTTGTGTGACAGGTGTAGCTACCTGTCTATCTCTGTGTTATGTTGTGTGACAGGTGTATTACCTGTCTATCTCTGTGTTATGTTGTGTGACAGGTGTTATTACCTGTCTATCTCTGTGTTATGTTGTGTGACAGGTGTTCTACCTGTCTATCTCTGTGTTATGTTGTGTGACAGGTGTTATTACCTGTCTATCTCTGTGTTATGTTGTTTGACAGGTGTTATTACCCTGTCGTATCTCTGTGTTATGTTTGAAGTGTTATTACCTGTCTATCTCTGTGTTATGTTGTTGGGACAGGTGTTATTACCTTCTATCTCTGTGTTATGTTGTGTGACAGGTGTTATTAACCTGTCTATCTCTGTGTTATGTTGTGTGGACAGTGTTATTACCTGTCTATCTCTGTGTTATGTTGTGTGGACAAGTGTTATTACTGGTCTATCTCTGTGTTATGTTGTGGGACAGTGTTATTACCTGTCTATCTCTGTGTTATGTTGTGTGACAGGGTTATTACCTGTCTATCTCTGTGTTATGTTGTGTGACAGGTGTTATTACCTGTCTATCTCTGGTTATGTTGTGTGACAGGTGTTATTACCTGTCTATCTCTGTGTTATGTTGTGTGACAGGTGTTATTACCTGTCTATCTCCGTGTTATGTCTTGTGACAGGTGTTATTACCTGTCTATCTCTGTGTTTATGTTGTGTGACAGATGTTATTACCTGTCTATCTATGTGTTATGTTGTGTGACGGGTGTTATTACCTGTCTATATCTGTGTTATGTTGTGTGACAGATGTTATTACCTGTCTATCTATGTGTTATGTTGTGTGACGGGTGTTATTACCTGTCTATATCTGTGTTATGTTGTGTGTGACAGGTGTAGCTACCTATCTATCTCTGTGTTATGTTGTGTGACAGGTGTTATTACCTGTCTATCTCTGTGTTATGTTGTGTGACAGATGTTATTACCTTGTCTATCTATGTGTTATGTTGTGTGACGGGTGTTATTACCTGTCTATCTCTGTGTTATGTTGTGTGACAGGTGTAGCTACCTATCTATCTCTGTGTTATGTTGTGTGACCCGGTGTATCTACCTGTTCTATCTCTGTGTTATGTTGTGTGACAGGTGTTATTACCTGTCTATCTCTGTGTTATGTTGTGTGGACATATGTTATTACCTGTCTATCTATGTGTTATGTTGTGCGACGGGTGTTATTACCTGTCTATCTCTGTGTTATGTTGTGTGACAGGTGTAGCTACCTATCTATCTCTGTGTTATGTTGTGTGACCGGTGTATCTACCTGTCTATCTCTGTGTTATGTTGTGGGACAGGTGTTATTACCTGTCTATCTCTGTGTTATGTTGTGGGACAGGTGTTATTTCCTGTCTATCTCTGTGTTATGTTGTGTGACAGGTGTTATTACCTGTCTATCTCTGTGTTATGTTGTTTGACAGGTGTTATTACCTGTCTATCTCTGTGTTATGTTGTGTGACAGGTGTAGCTACCTATCTATCTCTGTGTTATGTTGTGTGACCGGTGTATCTACCTGTCTATCTCTGTGTTATGTTGTGTGACAGGTGTTATTACCTGTCTATCTCTGTGTTATGTTGTGTGACAGGTGTTCTACCTGTCTATCTCTGTGTTATGTTGTGTGACAGGTGTTATTACCTGTCTATCTCTGTGTTATGTTGTTTGACAGGTGTTATTACCTGTCTATCTCTGTGTTATGTTGTGGGACAGGTGTTCTACCTGTCTATCTCTGTGTTATGTTTTGTGACAGGTGTTATTACCTGTCTATCTCTGTGTTATGTTGTGTGACAGGTGTTATTACCTGTCTATCTCCGTGTTATGTTGTGTGACAGGTGTTATTACCTGTCTATCTCTGTGTTATGTTGTGTGACAGATGTTATTACCTGTCTATCTATGTGTTATGTTGTGTGACGGGTGTTATTACCTGTCTATATCTGTGTTATGTTGTGTGACAGATGTTATTACCTGTCTATCTATGTGTTATGTTGTGTGACGGGTGTTATTACCTGTCTATATCTGTGTTATGTTGTGTGACAGGTGTAGCTACCCATCTATCTCTGTGTTATGTTGTGTGACAGGTGTTATTACCTGTCTATCTCTGTGTTATGCTGTGTGACAGATGTTATTACCTGTCTATCTATGTGTTATGTTGTGTGACGGGTGTTATTACCTGTCTATCTCTGTGTTATGTTGTGTGACAGGTGTAGCTACCTATCTATCTCTGTGTTATGTTGTGTGACCGGTGTATCTACCTGTCTATCTCTGTGTTATGTTGTGTGACAGGTGTTATTACCTGTCTATCTCTGTGTTATGTTGTGTGACAGATGTTATTACCTGTCTATCTCTGTGTTATGTTGTGTGACAGGTGTAGCTACCTATCTATCTCTGTGTTATGTTGTGTGACCGGTGTATCTACCTGTCTATCTCTGTGTTATGTTGTGGGACAGGTGTTATTACCTGTCTATCTCTGTGTTATGTTGTGGGACAGGTGTTATTTCCTGTCTATCTCTGTGTTATGTTGTGTGACAGGTGTTATTACCTGTCTATCTCTGTGTTATGTTGTTTGACAGGTGTTATTACCTGTCTATCTCTGTGTTATGTTGTGTGACAGGTGTTATTACCTGTCTATCTCTGTGTTATGTTGTGGGACAGGTGTTATTACCTGTCTATCTCTGTGTTATGTTGTGTGACAGGTGTTATTACCTGTCTATCTCTGTGTTATGTTGTTTGACAGGTGTTATTACCTGTCTATCTCTGTGTTATGTTGTGTGACAGGTGTAGCTACCTATCTATCTCTGTGTTATGTTGTGTGACCGGTGTATCTACCTGTCTATCTCTGTGTTATGTTGTGTGACAGGTGTTATTACCTGTCTATCTCTGTGTTATGTTGTGGGACAGGTGTTCTACCTGTCTATCTCTGTGTTATGTTGTGTGAAAGGTGTTATTACCTGTCTATCTCTGTGTTATGTTGTTTGACAGGTGTTATTACCTGTCTATCTCTGTGTTATGTTGTGTGACAGGTGTTATTACCTGTCTATCTCTGTGTTATGTTGTGGGACAGGTGTTATTACCTGTCTATCTCTGTGTTATGTTGTGTGACAGGTGTAGCTACCTGTCTATCTCTGTGTTATGTTGTGTGACAGGTGTTATTACCTGTCTATCTCTGTGTTATGTTGTGGGACAGGTGTTATTTCCTGTCTATCTCTGTGTTATGTTGTGTGACAGTTGTTATTACCTGTCTATCTCTGTGTTATGTTGTGGGACAGGTGTTCTACCTGTCTATCTCTGTGTTATGTTGTGTGACAGGTGTTATTACCTGTCTATCTCTGTGTTATGTTGTGTGACAGGTGTTATTACCTGTCTATCTCCGTGTTATGTTGTGTGACAGGTGTTATTACCTGTCTATCTCTGTGTTATGTTGTGTGACAGATGTTATTACCTGTCTATCTATGTGTTATGTTGTGTGACGGTTGTTATTACCTGTCTATATCTGTGTTATGTTGTGTGACAGATGTTATTACCTGTCTGTCTATGTGTTATGTTGTGTGACGGGTGTTATTACCTGTCTATATCTGTGTTATGTTGTGTGACAGGTGTAGCTACCTATCTATCTCTGTGTTATGTTGTGTGACAGGTGTTATTACCTGTCTATCTCTGTGTTATGTTGTGTGACAGATGTTTTTACCTGTCTATCTATGTGTTATGTTGTGTGACGGGTGTTATTACCTGTCTATCTCTGTGTTATGTTGTGTGACAGATGTAGCTACCTATCTATCTCTGTGTTATGTTGTGTGACCGGTGTATCTACCTGTCTATCTCTGTGTTATGTTGTGGGACAGGGGTTATTACCTGTCTGTCTCTGTTTTATGTTGTGGGACAGGTGTTATTACCTGTCTATCTCTGTGTTATGTTGTGGGACAGGTGTTATTTCCTGTCTATCTCTGTGTTATGTTGTGTCAGGTGTTATTACCTGTCTATCTCTGTGTTGTGTTGTGTGACAGGTGTTATTACCTATCTATCTCTGTGTTATGTTGTGTGACAGGTGTTATTACCTGTCTATCTCTGTGTTATGTTGTGTGACAGGTGTTATTACCTGTCTATCTCTGTGTTATGTTGTGGGACAGGTGTTATTACCTGTCAATCTTTGTGTTATGTTGTGTGACAGGTGTTATTACCTGTCTATCTCTGTGTTATGTTGTGTGACAGGTGTTCTTACCTGTCTATCTCTGTGTTATGTTGTGTGACAGGTGTTATTACCTGTCTATCTCTGTGTTATGTTGTGTGACAGATGTTATTACCTGTCTATCTATGTGTTATGTTGTGTGACACTTATGTTTAGTGACACTTCGGAAAGCAGATAGCCATCATTAGGAGGGAGCGAAAGAGAGTGAGAGTGAGTGAGAGAGCGAGAGAGCGAGAGAGAGAGAGAGAGAGAGAGAGACTTGACTTTTTGTCTTTCTTTACTTAAACAATCTAATTTAATTTAAAACTCACCCCCCCACTTAAAAATAAAAAATCTAAAATATATCCTGTACTGCATACATTTACCATACTCACCTTTCTATCTACCACATGATACAAACCAACATCACAATACCCACTCCTACAACCGTATATATCCAAAACATCATCACCAGCTATATAGGCAGCCCCACCAAACCACCATATCTCCTCCAACATCTCTACACATTTGTTAATTTTATATAACTTAAACTCAACCCTGACGATTGCAGAGACCATCCCATTAAACAATCGTAAAGAGTCTGTTATCCACCCACCTGTCACGAACCCCGCTTCCTGAGTCTGTGTTTGCCTGTGTTTCTGTCCTGGAGTGTGTTTCCGGTGTCCTGGAACGCACCCTGTCTGGTTGCCGGGCAAATTAGCTTGTTGGGAGATCGATGTTCACCCGCACCTGTATCCCATCAGTAATCTGCACACCTGTCCTGATCATCACCTCTCCCCTTCAATAGCTCTGACCTGACATCCATTCCCTGCCGGATCGTTAGCCATGAACAGTATGTTGTGCCATAGTATCAGCCTCAAGTTGGATAGAATTTGTTTTGTTGTTTTGTACGTTTTGCTTGCCTTCAACTTACCTCCGTTTGTTCTGTCTTCAGTTACTCACCCGGATCATTTACCCCATTCCCGCCTGGTCATCGGAGGATTCCGCTTCCCCATTGGATCCACCTATTTACTCCCATCAACTCACCACCGCTGCCCGCTACGCCACCTGGATGTATCTACCCACTCACATTCACTTGTAAATAAATACTCACCTTCTTCCTACTCTCCTTGTCCTGGTCTGCTTCTGGGTTCGATTTTGAAGAAACGTGACAGAACGATCCGGCCTGGGTCGAAGAACGGCAAAGCGGACGCCTTGTCCCGGATGTTCTCCAAGACGGCTGAGAGTGGGGCCAAGACTGAGACGATTCTTCCCCAGAACCTTGTCGTGGGAGCCGTTACATGGAAGATTGAGGAGGATGTGATGGTGGCCCTTCGGACGCAGCCCGGCCCCGGTAACGGTCCACCCGGTCGGTTGTTCGTGCCTGAGTCGGTCCGTTCTGCTGTTCTTCAGTGGTCCCACGCCAGCAAGATAGCTTGTCACCCTGGCGTTGCTCGGACTATGGCGCTACTGCGCAGACGATTTTGGTGGCCTGCCATGGGAGAAGATACCCGGAGGTTTGTTGCCGCATGTCCTGTTTGTGCTCAGAACAAAAGTACCAATCGGCCCAGCTCTGGGCTTCTTCACCCCCTACCTATTCCTCGGCGACCTTGGTCGCATCTGGCCCTGGATTTTGTCACGGGATTGCCCCCTTCTGTTGGGAACACGGTCATTCTGACCATTGTGGACAGATTCAGCAAGTTTGCTCATTTTGTCACTCTCTCCAAGCTTCCATCTGCCACGGAGACGTCCGAGATCCTTGTTAGGGAGGTTAGGGAGGTTTTCAGGGTCCACGGATTGCCCAGTGACATTGTTTCTGACCGTGGTCCTCAATTTACCTCTGCTGTCTGGAGATCCTTCTGTTTGGCCATTGGAGCTACAGTCAGTCTCACTTCTGGATTTCACCCACAATCTAATGGTCAGGCGGAGAGAGCCAACCAGAAGATGGAGTCCACGCTGCGTTGTCTTGTCTTCTCTGATCCCACCTCTTGGTCATCTCAATTACCCTGGGTCGAGTATGCCCATAATACCCTTCCTTCATCTGCCACTGGGATGTCCCCCTTCCAATGCCTGTACGGATACCAACCTCCCTTGTTTCCTTCTCAGGAGAGGGATCTTTCGGTTCCTTCTGTCCAGGCCCACATTCGTCGTTGCCACCGGACCTGGCATCGGGCCAGGAAGGTTCTCCTTAGAGTTTCTGACCGGTATCAGATCCAGGCGAATCGTCGCCGTATTCCTGCTCCCGCTTACACCATCGGAGATAAGGTTTGGTTGGCTACACGGGATCTTCCTCTACGGACTGAGTCGAGGAAACTGTCACCGAAGTTCATTGGTCCGTTTGTGGTGGAGAGAATCATTAACCCTGTTGTGGTCCGACTCAAATTGCCGGCAACGCTTCGAGTACACCCCACTTATCATGTCTCCTGCCTCAAGCCGGTTCTCATCAGTCCTCTGTTGCCCCCTCCTCCTCGTCCTCCTCCTCCTCGGATGATCGGAGGTGGTCCTGCCTACACGGTGCGCCGCATAATGGACTCCAGACGGCGGGGTCGAGGTTTCCAATATCTCGTGGATTGGGAAGGATATGGTCCAGAGGAGAGGAGTTGGATTCCTCGGCGTCAGATCCTTGATGACGACCTGCTTCGTGACTTCTACCGCCTCCACCCTGGCGCTCTAGGTAGTCCGCCCGGTGGCGTTCGTCGGAGGGGGGGTACTGTCATGAACCCCGCTTCCTGAGTCTGTGTTTGCCTGTGTTTCTGTCCTGGAGTGTGTTTCCGGTGTCCTGGAACGCACCCTGTCTGGTTGCCGGGCAAATTAGCTTGTTGGGAGATCGATGTTCACCCGCACCTGTATGCCATCAGTAATCTGCACACCTGTCCTGATCATCACCTCTCCCCTTCAAAAGCTCTGACCTGACATCCATTCCCTGCCGGATCGTTAGCCATGAACAGTATGTTGTGCCATAGTATCAGCCTCAAGTTGGATAGAATTTGTTTTGTTGTTTTGTACGTTTTGCTTGCCTTCAACTTACCTCCGTTTGTTCTGTCTTCAGTTACTCACCCGGATCATTTACCCCATTCCCGCCTGGTCATCGGAGGATTCCGCTTCCCCATTGGATCCACCTATTTACTCCCATCAACTCACCACCGCTGCCCGCTACGCCACCTGGATGTATCTACCCACTCACATTCACTTGTAAATAAATACTCACCTTCTTCCTACTCTCCTTGTCCTGGTCTGCTTCTGGGTTCGATTTTGAAGAAACGTGACACCACCTTTGACCCTGTTCCTCCTTGTTAGCCAAGTGGGGAGAACAATTATTTGATACACTGCCGATTTTGCAGGTTTTCCTACTTACAAAGCATGTAGAGGTCTGTAATTTTATCATAGGTACACTTCAACTGTGAGATGGAATCTGAAACAGAAATCCAGAAAATCACATTGTATGATTTTTAAGTAAATAATTAGCATTTTATTGCATGACATTTGATCACCTACCAACCAGTAAGAATTCCGGTTCTCACAGACCTGTTAGTTTTTCTTTAAGAAGCCCTCCTGTTCTCCACTCATTACCTGTATTAACTGCGCCTATTTGAACTCGTTACCTGTATAAAAGACACCTGTCCACACACTCGATCAAACAGACTCCAACCTCTCCACAATGGCCAACACCAGAGAGCTGTGTAAGGACATCAGGGATAAAATTGTAGACCTGCACAAGGCTGGGATGGGCTACATGACAATAGGAAAATTTAAGAAATTCAAGATGACGGTCACCCTCATTCACCCTCGGTCTGGGTCTCCATGCGAGATCTCACCTCGTGGGGCATCAATGATCATGAGGAAGGTGAGGAATCAGCCCAGAACTACATGGCAGGACCTGGTCAATGACCTGAAGAGAACTGGGACCACAGTCTCAAAGAAAACCATTAGTAACAAACTACGTCGTCATGGATTAAAATTCTGCAGCGCACACAAGGTCCCCCTGCTCAAGCCAGTGCATGTCCAGGCCCGGCCGAAGTTTGCCAATGACCATTTGGATGATCCAGAGGAGGAATGAGAGAAGGTCATGTGGTCTGATGAGACAAAAATAGAGCTTTTTGGTCTAAACTCCACTTGCCGTATTTGGAGGATGAAGGATGAGTACAACCCCAAGAATACCATCCCAACCGTGAAGCATGGAGGTGGAAACGTCATTCTTTGGGGATGCTTTTCTGCAAAGGGGACAGGACGACTGCACCGTATTGAGGGGAGGATGGATGGGGCCATGTATCGCGAGATCTTGGCCAACAACCTCCTTCCCTCAGTTAGAGCATTGAAGATGGGTTGTGGCTGGGTC
The DNA here is from genome assembly GCF_002021735.2 of Oncorhynchus kisutch. Lineage (NCBI taxonomy): Eukaryota > Metazoa > Chordata > Actinopteri > Salmoniformes > Salmonidae > Oncorhynchus > Oncorhynchus kisutch. The sequence continues at coordinate 76,100,507 of NC_034188.2, read as the reverse complement.
TTCAGCTTGACAATGGCCCGAAACACACAGGCAGGGCAACTAAGTAGATGCTCCGTAAGAAGCATCGCAAGGTCCTGGAGTGGCCTAGCCAGACTCCAGACCTGAACCCAATAGAAAATCTTTGGAGGGAGCTGAAAGTCCGTATTGCCCAGCGAAACCTGAAGGATCTGGAGAAGGTATGTATGGAGGAGTGGGCCAAAATCCCTGCTGCAGTGTGTTCAAACCTGGTCAAGAACTACAGGAAACGTATGATCTCTGTAATTGCAAACACAGGTTTCTGTACCAAATATTAAGTTCTGCATTTCTGATGTATCAAATACTTATGTCATGCAATAAAATGCAAATTAATTACTTAAAAATCATACAATGTGATTTTCTGGATTTTTCTGGATTCCGTCTCTCACAGTTGAAGTGTACCTATGATAAAAATTACAGACCTCTACATGCTTTGTAAGTTGGAAAACCTGCAAAATCGGCAGTGTATGAAATATTTGTTCTCCCCACTGTAGCTAACTTTGCCTGAGCAAACAGAAAATTCAACAAAACACATTTGGCTTTCTCCTTACTCGAATAACTGTATATCATTATAAACATCCCAACAGTAAAAACCACAAACTCTCACACAGACATTCCAACAGAGATATTAAAGGCATTAACCTGGTGCACACAGAAAACACATTAATTAAAGTTTCTTTCATTTTACAGAAAAGACACCCCTGCCCGATTCTCAGTTCAACCCGTGCCAACCAGCTGTTAGTAGCCAGGGCTCCATGAAGTACCCTCCACTGCAGGTCCCCTGACCTCTTTGGTACTGGGGGTTTGTAGAGCCCCCTCCACCTAAAACCCACTATACTCTCTGCCCCACATACCCCCTGCCACTGATGTGCCTTCACTCTTGTTAGGCTTCTAATGTTACTTACCTTAACGCAGAGGTTGTAGAGGGCTTTACCTCCCACATCCTCAAACTCCCCCAGGCTCGGAGTGTTAAAATCTAACAAGTCCTCCAGACCCCCTTACCAGTCTCTAGTCTCTTTCGTCACCTGCAGTGGCGGAAACATTGGTGGCCCCTCTCCCTTTGGCCACTCAAACATCCCCCTTACCGGCTCAGACAGTGCCTCCTGGACCTCCTCCAGGAATCTCTACAGCAGCCTAAGAGACGTTATTCCTGTTTGTTGTGCCAAGACTTCCGGGGTTTTCCACACCTCCTCTCCCAGCAGTCTCAGGTCACCCAGCCTTTGTAAACCCCCTGCCATCAGTTGCCTCTGCAGGGTGGCCGACTGAACCGATCTCAAAGGAATGGCTGGGTTGTGGAAGATAGGCTCCTCCCACACCCATAGCCCAGGCTCCACACCCCCTTCTCGTATGGGCCTTAGCAGCTGCCAGGCCCTCAGCATTGCAGAGTAAAAATCTGAGAGACCTGCTGTACTCAGCCTCTCCAGCTTCATGAGGAACAGCTGCCGGCCCAACCCTAATCCGCCAGCTCTGCTCAGCAGCCTACATGCTGGCCCCCTCCAGCCAACATCAGTATGGTACAGCAGTCTCTGCACAGCCTTTAGCCTGAAAGCAGCCATCCTGCTCTCCAGTTCCACCAGGCCCTGTCCTCCTTCGTGAACGGTCATGTACAACACTGCTGCCTTCAGCCAGTGATGTCCCGACCAGAAGAAGTCCACCAGATTGTGTTGCAGGTCTGTTTGGAGACCGGCGGGGGGATTGAGGACAGCCAATTTATGCAACAGGGAAGATGCCACCGGGTTGATAATTATCAGCACCCTCCCTCTATATGACACTTGGGACAGGAGCCACCTCTACCTGGCCAGTCTTGACATCACTGCCTGTGACAGCCCCTCCCAGTTCTTTCTTACCCACTTCTCCGAGCCCAGGTACACCCCCAACACTATAAGCCCTTCACAACCCCACTGCAAATCCCTGGAAGCAGAGGAGGAGCCCTATCCCCCCATGCCCCACATAACAGAGTTTTGTTCTTGCCCCAGTTTACCTTAGCTGATGAAGCTCCCTCGTACACCTTCAGACTGGTCTCTAGTGCCTGCATATCCTGATCATCCCTGACCATCACAGAAACCACATTTGCAAATCACTATGTGTAGAGTTTTGCAACAAGTGTGAGGTTGACAATGTGCTTATAGTTGTGCAAATATGGGCTGATGTTTTGCTTCTTGAGTGTAAGGTTTTGCTAATAGTGTACTACTTTTCATTTTAGTGTGTAAGCAATCCCAAAAAACTGTAATGATGTCCATTAACATTCCCACTGACACTCAGTGAGGCTCTTCCCCATTTCTGTCTTTGGTCAAATCCATTGTACAGTTCCAGTCCCCTCCGACCACCAGCGTCTCCTCAGGCGCTACCTGTGAGAGTTCCTGTCTAAGGCTCCTAAATAGAACCCCTCTTTCTCTCCCTGTGTTAGGCGCATGCACATTTATAAAAACAAAACCCATGTTGTTAATTTTTGCTTTTACAACAAGCAGCCTGCCTTTACACACCTCCTTTGAGGAGCAAAGTTTTACAGACAGCCCAGGTGCAAAAAGGACTGTCTCCCCTGCACTAAGATCTGTCCCATGGCTCAACACACAGACAGCCCCTGTGCAAAAAGGACTGCCACCCCTGCACTAAGATCTGTCCCATGGCTCAACACACAGACAGACCCGGTTCAAAAAGGACTGCCACCCCTGCACTAAGATTTGTCCCATGGCTCAACACACAGACAGCCCCGGTGCAAAAAGGACTGCCACCCCTGCACTAAGATTTGTCCCATGGCTCAACACACTTGCCCCTTTCCACCAGAGCCCCCAATCGACTTCATTCAACACATCACTATGCGTCTCCTGCAGAAACAACACCTGTACTTGTTTTTGTTTTACATATTCACCCAACACACTCCTCTTTCCCGCATCTCTGACACCATTTATATTGAGCAAGCCTACCCGAAGAGTCTCCATAAGAAGTGGGAGAAAAGCCAGCAGAGAAAGTGACCAATGGCAAAGCTCGAAAGCCCCAGTGTCAGAAAGAACATATACATCTAAACAGTGTCTGAAGGTAAACCTTTACGCACTGTTGTGACCCACTTCCTCAACCTAAACCGTTTCCTGGGTGAGAGGACACCACGCCCCTCCTTTTTCATAGCATGTTGTACTGATCTTACAAACTTTCTAGGGTCAGAAAAAAAGCCTCAAGATTAACTTTTTTCCCCTTAGTCTCATTCAGGAACCTTGTCAATTCTCTCAACGTGTACTTAGACCCCTCTGCTTGACTGGCTGTCAGCTCCGGGCCCATTGAAGAGGAGTCTGAAAAAAATAACTCCTCATCCTCTTCCTCAGACTCACTTTCCTCCTCATCTCTATCTCCCACCCTGACCACCTGCCCTTTCTCTCTGGTCAGGGCATCACCCACAGCAACAGGTAACATTTCCATGGTGCCTTTGTCCACATCCTTTTTCCTTTTCCGCTTGACACCCTCCTCCTCCCCCCTAATCTCTTACACTTCCCCACTATATTCTCCTCATCCACTAGAATAACCTGACTAGACCCAGCATCATCTACACCACCCCCCATAGCATGACTAGGCCCAGAATAATCTACACCACCCTCCATAGCATGACTAGGCCCAGAATAATCTACACCACCATCCATAGCCTGACTAGACCCAGCCTCCACTACACCACCATCCATAGCCTGACTAGACATAGCCTCCGCTACACCACCATCTCTAGCCTGACTAGACCCAGCCCCCACTACACCACCATCCATAGCCTGACTTGACCCAGCCTCCACTACCTCACCATCTCTAGCCTGACTAGACCCAGCCTCAGCTACTCCACCATCTCTAGCCTCACTAGACCCAGCCTCAGCTACCCAACCATCTCTAGCCTGACTAGGCCCAGCCTCATCTACACCACCAGCCATAGCCTGACTAGGCCCAGCCTCAGTTACCCCACCATCTCTAGCCTGACTAGGCCCAGCCTCATCTACACCACCTTCCCTGGCATGACTAGGGCCCAGCTTCTGCTGTCTGCATCTCCTTACCCCCTGCACTTTGACCTTGATTTCCCCCACTGGCGCTTGTACCCTCACCTTGTCTGCGGGCTTTATGTCGGCACACAAAGCTCTTATGCCCCAAATCCCCACACTCAAAACACCGTAGACTATCTGCGCTGGCAAACCCTGCATAGAGCCCCTCCCCGTGCCTCACTTTAAAATGCACATTTAGTTGTTGCTCGTTGTTGTTCAGAAACAGAAACACTTGCCTCCGGAACGAAACAATGTGCTTAACGGCATCTGCCTGAAAACCTGCTGACACGAAAACCGCTAGCAAACTTACCAAAACGACTCAGCTCTTTCCTGATTTGGTCATCCGTAACAAACGGAGGAAAATTTGCAACTACCACTCTTGTCGAAGGGGTAGAGAGAGGTGAAATTGACACCAACACATCCCTTACAAATATTCCGCTAGCAATTAGCCTACCAACCAAATTAACCCTTTTCATGAACACAACCACAGCTTTGTTCATTCTAGAAGCAGAATGTATACATTCAGCTCCTACTTGTTCACCGACCGCGAGCAGAACCTCCTCCACCTTAACTCCATTCTCAGGAACACACCTGAATCCATGCCGTATCGCCAGTGTCTCCTCCGTGCTAGGCTGAGAAGCCATCGCGCACACCACACCTTCCAAACTCTAGGAAAGTTACTCTGTCCTCTTCCACCCTAACTTTGAAAAAACTGTGGATACCGTTAAAACAAATATTGCATTAACCCTCCACCATAGAAACATTAAATGTAAAGAAAAGACCAAGAAAAGAACCAAGAAAGTTAGTTAGGACGGAGCCCTCCGCACCAAACACTCAAACTCCAAAAAACTCCCAGCATGCACTGCAAGAGAGAGAGAGAGAGAGAGAGAGAGAGAGAGAGAGAGAGAGAGAGAGAGAGAGAGTGAGAGAGAGAGAGAGAGAGACAGGAGGCTCCTCTCTCTGGGAGGTGAAAAAGAGAGAGGCTGCGGGAGCTAAATGCCCTTCTATAATTCAATCTCATCATAAAGCCTGAATCTATTTCAATCAATACAATCATAAAGTTCCCAAATAAAAACAGCAAAAATACCTTTCTATTTCTTGTGCCTGTCTCGCTTTCTGAAAAAAAAAACATGTAAATTGCTGCATAGTGACTGCTATCATTCATTCCACAATGAGGTGAATGTCTTCTATTCTCATTCGTGGTCTCGCAATTAGTTGGAACGGTGGGATTTGTCTTTTTCTTGATTGTGGCTCTGTCAATTTCTATTCTATTCACTGTTGATTCTTTCTCATGTAGGACGAAAAGTGAGGTGGGGCTCGATGGAGATGGAAAAGTGGAGTATTGGTTGATTTAATGCCGGCCTGATTCAGGAGCTGCATCGACTGACTGACTGCAGAGCCACTCATGTATATCTGAACTATTGATGAGACAATCAACACTCCATTTCTGTTAGAGGAGATTCTACTTCACTGGAGCTGCAGTCCGTTTACATGTGAGATCAAACACAGAACCTATAGGCCTGCTTAGGTTTACATGTGGATTTTTAGACATGTTCTCTACGGTTTCCTGTTTCCTGTGTCCTCTTTCCAGTTCCTGTTCCCTTTAGTCACAGATTACATAAAGCTGCATGACATCTCCTGATGTTTATAACAGGTGAACTATTCCTCCCTGCACTGCCTGTGTTTCAGTCATAACAATAATGATAGATAATGCTGTGAGGAGTGAATCGTATACACGTCCAACCCAGTGAGGTGCTAGACAGAGGATCTACATTAGTAAATAGTTACAATATGTGTTTTCACACTCTTCTGCACCCGTAAGAAAATGTGCTAGCCATCACAGTCCTCTGTGACATGTTATGGCAGACAATGGGCTATTCCTATTCCTCGTGTTAGGTGGATTTGTAAAAGGGAGATGACATCAACCCAAAAGGTTTTTAAAGGGGAGCAAAATATTCTGCAGACATCTTGTTCTTCCGCAATAGACTCTGAAATTAATGTCCTGGGGGTAACTGACAATGCAGGATTGGTGATGTAGTCAAACAACTCTCGTAAATATTCTGAAATAACCCAAATAACCTCTCTATCCCCAGTCCCCATAAAATACTGCAATGCACTGCAAACTCTAAAAAATTGCATTATTGATTCCATTCGCTTATTGTAGGTCGCAGTGGTCGCAGTGGAACCTTGTATGGAGAGGGGGGTCACTCATGGGAAGGGTGTGTGTGTGCGTGTTGTGGCAGGGGGCGGGGGGTTGAAGAGAGGTCATTATTGGAAAGTGATTGGAGGGTAAGCAATGCCATTATGAGTTTATTGACATGGCTGTCATTCACCAGTGAGGGCGTTTGTCGCATGCGTGTGTCGTGTATGTTAAGGCAAAATGGTCTCAGGACAATGTGTCATTCTGTACTTAAAATCTGTGACAATCCATTTAGTATGATATGTTAAGTTACTTTATCATTTATTTATGGTATTATAACTCGAACATGCAACCGTTGGATTGCAAGACGGTCACTATTACGCCCATCCATCCTCCCCAGCCAACCACCCCCTACACCATTAGCACACATCATACTGTACAGTACGTTGGAGGTGCTCAGAAATTCATATAGTATGTTTCGTATGGCTCTGAGGCCAGGCTGGATTATGGAGGGAATGACTAAGTGGCTTAACTTTTTATTGGTATGATATTGATTGATAATAGTTGGCCTTATTGATCCCCCTCAGGTTTACAGTTCTCTAACATGTCATCAGACAGCAGACTGCATGTTGCCTGCACTTAGTTTAACTCTCATTTATGATGGATGAACTCAGACGACTGGGAGTGCTCCATCTGTACTGCTGCATGCCAGTGCATTGACATGCATACCAACACACATGCAAGCACACACACACACACACACACACACACACACACACACACACACACACACACACACACACACACACACACACACACACACACACACACACACACACACACACAATAAAAAATAAATAAAACATACACATATCTAATTACACTATATAAGATTTATCCTCTGTAACCTCAAATTGTCCCTAAGTTGTGATTTGATAGGGCCTCTATAGATGACCAGTATAAACCACAGGAAGACGAGACAGCATATCTACAGTATAAACCACAGGAAGCCGAGACAGCATATCTACAGTATAGACCACAGGAAGACGAGACAGCATATCTACAGTATAGACCACAGGAAGACGAGACAGCATATCTACAGTATAGACCACAGGAAGACGAGACAACATCTTGAGCAATAGGATAACCTGATAGTCCTCATTTCTGAAAGGGATTAACCTGAGACACAGGTTCAGACAGACATCCTGTCTTTAAAAGCATTGAAGGAAGTGAGCTGGCATCTGTGAGTGGTGAGAGAGAGCTCAGTCCTTCTATCAAGCCCTTCATCATCATCGATTGGCCGGCTGAGGACGAAGTGAGAGTGAAACGAGATAGAGGAGCAGAGAAGTTGGCGGAGGAAGAGAGAGATATGGCAGACAGAGAGAGAGCTACAGAGAGAGAGAGAGAGAGAGAGAGAGAGAGATACCATTGAGTATATTACACTGATGACACAGCCTTGATCAGCCTGTTGCATGATGACGAGGAACACCATGGCTCGGTCCTAAAGGACTTTGTAGAGTGGTGTGACGAATCACACTTGGTCCTCAATACCAACAAGACCAAAGAGAATTCAGGGAGCGAACAACACCTACCTCTGTAACATCTATCAGAGGTCAGAACATAGAGATTGTAGAGGAAGACAAATATCTGGGTGTCCTCTTCGACAATAAGCTTCAGTGGAGTAAATATACAGACGTGATCTACAAAAAGAGTCAACAGAGACTGTACTTTCTCAGAAAGCGGGGCTATTTTCATGTTTACTGGACTATACTGGCTCTGTCTTGCAAATCTTTCATTGAGAGTATTTAACATTTTTGTATTGTTTTGCTTTGACAATGCCCTTGTCAGCCAGAAAGAAATATGCTGAGAAGGATTATCACCACAGTAAGTAAGGTACTTGGAGTCAAACAGACAGACTTGAATAAGATCTTTAAGGTTAGTGTCCTCAGAAAGGCTCACCAAATTATTAAAGACCCAAGCCACCCCCTGTACCCAGACTTTGAACTACTCCCCCCTGGTTGCATGTACAGGGCAACCCCCCCCCCCCCGACAGAAATAACCGAACTAGACAATAATTTGTGCCAGGAGTGGTATCCCTCCTAAACAGCTCGGGCTAATGCTCCTTTCGACCCATTAAGGCAAGCAGGCTAGTCTCTTTTTTTGTTATGTACCTTTTGTGAATGTTCTATTGTCAATTTGTTGTCTAGTGTATGTAAATGCCACTTTAAATACTGCAACAACATTTCCCCACTGGGACAATAACATCAGTAAGTATAAGACGTGAGGTGTCATCGTGTACATTGGCCCTTTGTCTTAATGTAGACTAATGTCTTTCTTCTGGCTCTGTCTAAATAGACACAGCATCCCTTTATCTTCCTACAGGCTGTCCTAAAGAACCTTTTAGATTTGGCCATATGTCTGTTTGCAGTCTATGGTCCGTTTAATAACAGATTGGAGTCAGCACTATAACACCATCTATCATCATCACAACACACATCCAGACACGCACACACATACAGTTGAAGTTGGAAGTTTACATACACTTAGGTTGGAGTCATTAAAGCTAATTTTTCAACCACTCCACATATTTCTTGCTAACAAACTATAGTTTGGCAAGTCAGTTAAGACATCTACCTTGTGCATGACAATTTTTCCAACAATTGATTTACGATTATTTAATTTATAATTCACTGTATCACAATTCCAGTGGGTCAGAAGTTTACATACACGAAGATGACTGTGCCTTTAAACAGCTTTGAAAATTCCAGAAAATTATGTCATGGCTTTATAAGCTTCTCCATTGGAGGTGTACCTCTGGATGTATCTCAAGGCCTACCTTAAAATCAGTGCCTCTTTGCTTGACATCATGGGAAAATCAAAAGAAATCAGTGAAGACCTCAGAAAAAAAATTGTGGACCTTCAAAAGTCTGGTTCATACTTGGGAACAATTTCCAAAGACCTGAAGGTACCACGTTCATCTGTACAAACAATAGTATGCAATTATAAACACCAACAACAGCAAAGGACCTTGTGAAGAAGCTGGAGGAAACAAGTACAAAAGTATCTACAGTGGGGCAAAAAAGTATTTAGTCTGCCACCAATTGTGCAAGTTCTCATACTTACAAAGATGAGAGGCCTGTAATTTTCATCATAGGTACACTTCAACTATGACCGACAAAATGAGGGAAAGAAATCCAGAAAATCACATTGTAGGATTTTTTATGAATTTATTTGCAAATTATGGTGGAAAATAAGTAGTTGGTCAATAACAAAAGTTTATCTCAATACTTTGTTATATACCCTTTGTTGGCAATGACAGAGGTCAAACGTTTTCTGCAAGTCTTCACATGGTTTTCACACACTGTTGTTGGTATTTTGGCCCATTCCTCCATGCAGATCTCCTCTAGAGCAGTGATGTTTTGGGGCTGTTGCTGGGCAACAGGGACTTTCAACTCCCTCCAAAGATTTTCTATGGGGTTGAGATCTGGAGACTGGCTAGGCCACTCCAGGACCTTGAAATGCTTCTTACGAAGCCACTCCTTCGTTGCCCGGGCGGTGTGTTTGGGATCATTGTCATCCTGAAAGACCCAGACACATTTCATCTTCAATGCCCTTGCTGATGGAAGGAGGTTTTCACTCAAAATCTCACGATACATGCCTCCAATCATTCTTTCCTTTACACGTCCTGGTCCCTTTGCAGAAAAACAGCCCCAAAGCATGATGTTTCCGCCCTCATGCTTCACAGTAGGTATGGTGTTCTTTGGCTGCAACTCAGCATCCTTTGTCCTCCAAACACGACAAGGTGAGTTTTTACCAAAAGTTCTATTTTGGTTTCATCTGACCATATGACATTCTGGCGGCGTAGTGTGTTACTGATGGTAGGCTTTGTTACTTTGGTCCCAGCTCAGATCTTGCGTGGAGCCCCAGATCGAGGGAGATTACCAGTGGTCTTGTACGTCTTTCATTTCCTAATATATCTTCAAACCAAACTGCTTACCTATTGCAGATTCAGTCTTCCCAGCCTGGTGCAGGTCTACAATTTTATTTCTGGCGTCCTTTGACAGCTCTTTGGTCTTGGCCATAGTGGAGTTTGGAGTGTGACTGTTTGAGGTTGTGGACAGGTGTCTTTTATACTGATAACAAGTTCAAACAGGTGCCATTAATACAGGTAACGAGTGCAGGACAGAGGAGCCTCTTATAGAAGAAGTTACAGGTCTGTGAGAGCCAGAAATCTTGCTTGTTTGTAGGTGACCAAATACTTATTTTCCACCATAATTTGCAAGTAAATTCATAAAAAATCCTACAATGTGATTGTCTAATTTTGTCTGTCATAGTTGAAGTGTACCTATGATGAAAATTACAGGCCTCACTCAACTTTTTAAGTTGGAGAACTTGCACAATTGGTGGCTGACTAAATACTTTTTTGCCCCACTGTATATATAGAGTTAGTGACCTCAGCTGCAACCCTAAATCACTCCAGAGAATTCGTTTCCACTGCTCGAATGGCCAATGGTGGTGAACTTTACACCACTCCAGTATTGCACATGGTGATCTTAGCCTTGTGTGCGTCCATGGAAACCCATTTCATGAAGCTCCTGTTGAACAGTTCTAGTGCTGACGTTGCTTCCAGAGGCAGTTTGGAACTCTGTAGTGAGTATTGCAACTGAAGACATACAGTGCCTTGCGAAAGTATTTGGCCCCCTTGAACTTTGCGACCTTTTGCCACATTTCAGGCTTCAAACATAAAGATATAAAACTGTATTTTAGAATCAACAACACGTGGGACACAATCATGAAGTGGAACAACATTTATTGGATATTTCAAACTTTTTTAACAAATCAAAAACTGAAAAATTGGGCGTGCAAAATTATTCAGCCCCTTTACTTTCAGTGCAGCAAACTCTCTCCAGAAGTTCAGTGAGGAATGATCCAATGTTGACCTAAATGACTAATGATGATAAATACAATCCACCTGTGTGTAATCAAGTCTCCATATAAATGCACCTGCACTGTGATAGTCTCAGAGGTCCGTTAAAAGCGCAGAGAGCATCATGAAGAACAAGGAACACACCAGGCAGGTCCGAGATACTGTTGTGAAGAAGTTTAAAGCTGGATTTGGATACAAAAAGATTTCCCAAGCTTTAAACATCCCAAGGAGCACTGTGCAAGCGATAATATTGAAATGGAAGGAGTATCAGACCACTGCAAATCTACCAAGACCTGGCCGTCCCTCTAAACTTTCAGCTCATACAAGGAGAAGACTGATCAGAGATGCAGCCAAGAGGCCCATGATCACTCTGGATGAACTGCAGAGATCTACAGCTGAGGTGGGAGACTCTGTCCATAGGACAACAATCAGTCGTATATTGCACAAATCTGGCCTTTATGGAAGAGTGGCAAGAAGAAAGCCATTTCTTAAAGATATCCATAAAAAGTGTTGTTTAAAGTTTGCCACAAGCCACCTGGGAGACACACCAAACATGTGGAAGAAGGTGCTCTGGTCAGATGAAACCAAAATTGAACTTTTTGGCAACAATGCAAAACGTTATGTTTGGCGTTAAAGCAACACAGCTCATCACCCTGAACACACCATCCCCACTGTCAAACATGGTGGTGGCAGCATCATGGTTTGGGCCTGCTTTTCTTCAGCAGAGACAGGGAAGATGGTTAAAATTGATGGGAAGATGGATGGAGCCAAATACAGGACCATTCTGGAAGAAAACCTGATGGAGTCTGCAAAAGACCTGAGACTGGGACGGAGATTTGTCTTCCAACAAGACAATGATCCAAAACATAAAGCAAAATCTACAATGGAATGGTTCAAAAATAAACATATCCAGGTGTTAGAATGGCCAAGTCTAAGTCCAGACCTGAATCCAATCGAGAATCTGTGGAATGAACTGAAAACTGCTGTTCACAAATGCTCTCCATCCAACCTCACTGAGCTCGAGCTGTTTTGCAAGGAGGAATGGGAAAAAATTTCAGTCTCTCGATGTGCAAAACTGATAGAGACATACCCCAAGTGACTTACAGCTGTAATCGCAGCAAAAGGTGGCGCTACAAAGTATTAACTTAAGGGGGCTGAATAATTTTGCACGCCCAATTTTTCAGTTTTTGATTTGTTAAAAAAGTTTGAAATATCCAATAAATGTCGTTCCACTTCATGATTCTGTCCCACTTGTTGTTGATTCTTCACAAAAAAATACAGTTTTATATCTTTATGTTTGAAGCCTGAAATGTGTCAAAAGGTCGCAAAGTTCAAGGGGGCCGAATACTTTCGCAAGGCACTGTACTATCTATACGTGTTCTGCAGTCCTGTTCTGTGAGCTTGTGTGGCCTACCACTTTGCTGCTGAACCATTATTGCTCCTAGACGTTTCCACTTCACAATAACAGCACATACAGTTGACAAGGGCAGCTCTAGCAGGGCAGAAATTTGACTAAAGAACTTGTGGGAAAAATGACGGTGCAGCGTTGACAGTCACTGAGCTCCTCAGTAAGGTCATTCTGTTGCCAATGTTTGTCTATTGAGATTGCATGACTGTGTGCTCGATTTTAAACATCTATCAGCAACGCGTGTAGCTTAAATAGCCGAATCCACTCATTTGAATACCTCTGTATATACTGTATAGTGTGCCTGTATATATAGAGTGTGTGACCTCAGCTTCAACCCTAACTCTGCAGGGTAACGTACCAGTATATACAGAGCTACACTGATGTTATGGACTCATATTCAACAGCTTCCTCTTACTGCGACTATGGCTGTAGCACGACTCACGGGATACAGTGTCTGACTGCTTCCACAGATGGCACATAAGAAAATCAATACCGCAGACTTTATTTTTGTCAATACTTTATAAAAGCAATGAGAGGAGGAGAGAGAGAGAGAGAACATGAAAAACAGCAACAGAAAGAGAGGGTGAAGTTTGGCAGAGAGAATGATAAAATAGATTGTGTCGGAGAAAGAAGAAATGGAGAGAAAGAAAAATACAGACGGAATAGAGTAACTCCGTCAAAACCTGAACCTATAGGGGAGGGTCTGGATGGGCGTCTGTCCGCGGTGGCAGCTCTGGCGCGGGACGTGGACCCCACTTCACCATAGTTTTCCTCCGCCTCTTTATCCGCCTCTGTGGCCTCTTAAAAACGGCGACCCCGACCTCGGACTGGGGACCCAAGCCACGGATCCCGAATGGACGGGAGACTCCGGCAGCGCCATACAGGCGGGAGCACTTGTAGGGAGGAGACAGAGAGACAGCCTGGTGCGGGGGGCTGCCACCGGAGGGCTGGTGCGTGGAGTTGGCACCAGATAGACCGGACCATGAAGGTGCACTGGAGCTCTTGAGCACCGAGCCTGCCCAACCTTACCTGGTTGAATGCTCCCCGTAGCCAGGCCAGTGCAGTGAGGTGGAATAGCCCGCACTGGGCTGTGCTGGCGAACCGGGGGCACCATGTGTAAGGCTGGTGCCATGTACACTTCATGGCACCTGGCTCGATGCCCACACTAGCCTGGACGATACGAGGCGCTGCAATGTATCGCACCGGGCTAAGCACGCGTACTGGGGACACCGTAAAAACAAACATAGACTGCCCATCCTAACTCACGTCCTGACCAAACTAACAAAGACAAAACAAAGTAACTAAGGTCAGAACGTGACAACTGGAGAGAAAAGTCACCTCACTGCGGTGGCGGTCGGCCTGTATCTTGTGCCGACGCACGACCCGCTGGAGCTGAGTGTGTGCAGCGTTCCAGGTCTCCTCAGCATGCCAAAACCACTCATCCACCGCAGGGGCCTTGGTCTGGCTCGAATGCCAAGGTGCCAGGGCAGGATGGTACCCCAACACACACTGGAAAGGAGGGAAGTTAGTGGAGGAGTGGCGGAAGGAATTCTGCACGTACTCAGCCCAAGGTAGAAAATCCAGCCAATCCCCCGGCCGGTCCTGAGAGTAACACCTCAGGAACCTGCCCACTTCCTGACTGACCCTCTGCACCTGCCCGTTAGCTTGAGGACGGTACCCGGAGGTGAGACTGACCATGACCCCCCAGGCGTTCCATGAACACTTTCCATATGCGTGAGGTGAACTGAGGACCATGATCTATGGGATCCCGTAGTGCCGGAAGATGTGTGTAAAAAGAGTCTCCACGGTTTGCATGGCCAACGGAAGCCCAGGCAGAGGAAGGTGACAAGCTTTGGAAAACGGGTCCACAACAACGAGAACGGTGGTGTTCCCTGGGAGGGGGGAAGGTCAGTGACAAAGTCCACTGAGAGGTGAGACCAGGGTCATTGTGGAACCGGCAGGGGAGGGAACTTTCCATAAGGGAGGTGTCTGGGTGTCTTTGACTGAGCACCGACTGAGCAGGAAGAGACGTAAATCAGGGCGTCCGTAGCTAAGGTTGGCCACCAGTACTCCTCAGACAGGCAGGCGATGGTACGGCTTATCCCAGGATGACCCGACACAGGCACTGTGTGCGCCCAGGTAAGGAGGCGGTCCCGCACATCCGTGGGCACCCGTGTCCGGGCAATGTGCAGGTGCAGGTTCCGTGTGCAGGGCCTGCTGTATGTCGGAGTCCACATCCCACACCACTGGCGCGATGATACGGAATGGAGGGATGATGGAGGTCTCCTTTCCCTGCCTCTCCCCTGCGTCATAGAGGCAAGAAAGACTTCCCCTTCACGTTCTTCATGCCTGGCCTATAGGAAAGGGTGAATTGGAACCTGGCAAAGAATAGAGCCCACCTGGCCTGTCTCTGGTTTAGCCTCTTCGCTGCCCTGACGTACTCCAGGTTGTGGTGGTCTGTCCACACCAGGAAAGGGTGTTTGGACCTCTCCAGCCAGTGCCTCCACGCCTTCAAAGCCTTCTTGACTGCCAAGAGTTCCTGGTCCCCTACGTCGTAGTTCCTCTGGGCAGTTCCCAGCTGCTTGGAGTTGAAGGTGATTTTGGAGGGCTTCCCGTGCTCCTACTTCAGAAGCATCCTCTTCGACGATGAAGGGGAGTGATGGGTCGGGATGTGCCAGCATGGGAGCAGTGGTGAAGTGTGCCTTCAGTGTCTCGAATGCCCTCTCTGCCTCCGCCATCCAACGAAGCCGCTGGGGACCTCCTCTCAGCAGGGAGGTAAGAGGCACGACAACCGTGCTGAAGGCCCGGCTGAACCTCCTGAAATATTTGGCTAACCCCAGGAATTGCTGGACTACTTTCATGGAGTTGGGGATGGGTGATGACCTGACTGCGCTGACGCGTTGCTCCTCCATATCCATGGCCTCGGTCTCCGCATAGACTGGAATGAGCAGCAGTACCGGAGGAATCCGTGACAGAAGAGGAGGATTAGAAATTTATCCAATTCCATTTGAATGGGGAGAATGATGGGAGTCTTAATACTCAATCATTCAATTACCAGCTACTAAATCCACACTCATGAATAAATAAATTGATAGTCATAATGTGTAAATTTGCATGCATTTAGACGCAGGCATCTGCTGGTTGTGTTTGCTTTGTGCGTGGGAGGGGAGCACCTCGAAAAATGAGCTGAGAGTTCTAAAAGTAGTTTGTATTATTTCTCTACTGTTTTTTTTACTGCCTTTGAGCTAACGTCTTTGAACACTAGGAAAGTATATTTACTACAGCTGTGGAGAGAAGGAGAGGGAGAGAGAGAGAGACGGGAGAGGCAGAGAGAAGGAGAGGGAGAGAGATGGAGATGGAGGAAGAGGGAGCGAGGGAGGGAGAAAGGGAGAGAGGGAGAGCAGGAGGGAGAGAGAGAGAGGGAGACGGGGAGAGGTAAAGAGAAGGAGAGGGAGAGAGATGGAGGAAGAGGGAGTGAGGGAGGGAGAGAGGGATGGCGGGAGGGAGGGAGAGAGAGAGAGGGAGACGGGGAGAGGCAGAGAGAGAGAGGGAGAGAGGGCGGCAGAGATGTTTTTTTTAAGAGATAGAGAGGCAGAGGGTACAGGGATGGAAATAAAATCCTAGATCCATTTTACTTGGGTTTTTCTCTGAAGTATTTCAGCTGTTTTTGCAGTGAGGAACTCTAAGCTGTAGACCTCTACAACTTCACTCAGTCTCAGTCCTCAAAATGAGAGAGAGAGAGAGATAGAGAGAGGAAAATAGTTATTTGTCAAAGGGACTAAAATATGGAGGAAGATGGAGAACTAAGAAAGAGTATGAGAGAGATGGAGGAGGGGGAGGGAGGAGGGGGAGGGTGAAAGCCTCGAGCAATAAGAATATGAACAAACATACTGTATTGTTTTATTATAGTAATTCTTCATATTCATGGTCATTGTTATAGTCATCATTCATTTTGGCAATGGCCATATAATTGGATTGAACTGTGACGGATAGATAAATCTATATATAAACTTAGTGGTTCGAGCCCTGAATGCTGATTGCCTGACAGCCGAGGTATATCAGACCGTATACCACGGGTATGACAAAACATGTATTTTTACTGCTCTAATTACGTTAGTAACCAGTTTATGATAGTAATAAGGCACCTCGGGCATTTGTGGTATGTGGCCAATATAGCATGGCTAAGGGCTGTGTCCAGGCACTCCACATTGTGTCGTGTGTAAGAACAGCCCTTAGCCGTGGTATATTAGCCATTTGTGGCTATATACCACAAACTCCTGAGGTGCCTTATTGCTATTACAAACTGGTTACCAACGTAATTAGAGCAGTAAAAATCCATGTTTTGTCATACCCGTGGTATACGGTCTAATATACCAAGGCACCTTATTGCTTAAATATATATACAGCACGAGTCCAAAGTGTGGACACACCTACTCATTCCAGGGTTTTTCTTTATTTTCAGTTTTTTATACATTGTAGAATAATATTGAAGACTTCAAAACTATGAAATAACACATTTGGAATCATGTAGTAATCAAAATATATTTAATATTTGAGATTCTTCAAAGTAGCCACACTTTGCCTTGATGACAGCTTTGCACACTCTAGGAATTCTCTCAACCAGCTTCATGAGGTAGTCACCTGAAATGCATTTCAATTAACAGGTGTGCCTTGTTAAAAGTTAACTTTCTTCCCTTCTTAATGTATTTGAGTCAATCAGATGTGTAGAGGTGGTATACAGAAGATAGCCCTACTTGGTAAAAGACCAAGTTCATATTATGGCAAGAACAGCTCAATAAGCAAAGAGAATTAATGCAAGACATGTTCAGTCAATCCAGAGAATTTCAAGTGCAATTCCAAGTGCAGTCGCAAAAACCATCCAGCGCTATGATGAATCTGACTCTCATGAGGACCGCCATAGGAAAGGAAGACCCAGAGCTACCTCTGCTGTAGACAATAAGTTCATTAGCGTTACCAGCCTCAGTAATTGCAGCACAAATAAATGTTCAAGTAACATACACATCTCAACATCAACTGTTCAGAGGAGAATGTGTGAATCAGGCCTTCATGGTCGAATTGCTGTGAAGAAACCACTACTAAAATACATCAATAAGAAGAAGACACTTGCTTGGGCCAAGAAACATGAGCAATGGACATTAGACTGGTGGAAATCTGTCCTTTGGTCTGATGAGTCCAAATTTAAGATTTTTGGTTCCAACCGCCGTGTCTTTGTGAGATGCAGAGTAGGTGAACGGATGATATCCGCATGTGTGGTTCCTACCATGAATCATGTGGGAGGAAGTGTGATGTTGTGGGGGTGCTTTGCTGGTGACACTATCTGTGATTTATTTAGAATTCAAGGCACACTTAGCCTGCATGGATACCACAGTATTCTGCAGTGATACGCCATCCCATCTGGTTTGCGCTCAGCAGGACTATCATTTGGTTTTCAACAGGACAATGACACAACACACCTCCAGGCTGTGTAAGGGCTATTTGACCAAGGAGAGTGACGGAGTGCTGCATCAGATGACCTGGCCTCCACAATCACCCAACCTCAACCCAATTGAGATGGCTTGGGATGAGTTGGACCGCAGAGGGAAGGAGTTGTAGCCAAAAACTGTTCAGCATATGTGGGAACACCTTCAAAAATGGTTGAGAGAATGCCAAGCGTTTGCAAAGCTGTCATCAAGGCAAAGGGTGGCTACTTTGAAGAACACTTTATATATACAGTGGGGCAAAAAAGTATTTAATCAGCCACCAATTGTGCAAGTTCTCCCACTTAAAAAGATCAGAGGCCTGTAATTTTCATCATAGGTACACTTCAACTATGACAGACAAAATGAGAAGAAAAAAATCCAGAAAATGACATTGTAGGATTTTTTATGAATTTATTTGCAAATTATGGTGGAAAATAAGTATTTTGTCAATAACACAAGTTTATCTCAATACTTTGTTATTAAATACCCTTTGTTGGCAATGACAGAGGTAAAACGTTTTCTGGAAGTCTATACAAGGTTTTCACACACTGTTGCTGGTATTTTGGCCCATTCCTCCATGCAGATCTCCTCTAGAGCAGTGATGTTTTGGGGCTGATGCTGGGCAACACGGACTTTCAACTCCCTCCAAAGATTTTCTATAGGGTTGAGATCTGGAGACTGGCTAGGCCACTCCAGGACCTTGAAATGCTTCTTACGAAGCCACTCCTTTGTTGCCCGGGCGGTGTGTTTGGGATCATTGTCATGCTGAAAGACCCAGCCACGTTTCATTTACAATGCCCTTGCTGATGGAAGGAGGTTTTCACTCAAAATCTCACGATACATGGCCCCATTCATTCTTTCCTTTACATGGATCAGTCGTCCTGGTCCCTTTACAGAAAAACAGCCCCAAAGCATGATGTTTCCACCCCCATGCTTCACAGTAGGTATGGTGTTCTTTGGATGCAACTCAGCATTCTTTGTCCTCCAAACACGACGAGTTGAGTTTTTACCAAAAAGTTATATTTTGGTTTCATCTGACCATATGACATTCTCCCAATCTTCTTCTGGATCATCCAAATGCTCTCTAGCAAACTTCAGACGGGCCTGGACATGTACTGTCTTAAACAGGGGGACACGTCTGGCACTGCAGGATTTGAGTCCCTGGCGGCGTAGTGTGTTACTGATGGTAGGCTTTGTTACTTTGGTCCCAGCTCTCTGCAGGTCATTCACTAGGTCCCCCCATGTGGTTCTGGGATTTTTGAGAGAGAGAGCGAGAGAGAGCGAGAGAGAGCGAGAGAGAGCGAGAGAGAGCGAGAGAGAGCGAGCGAGGGACGAGAAAGAGCGAGCGAGAGCGCGAGTGAGCGAGAGAGAGAGAGAGGTGTTTGTGTTCTGGCAGCATCTGGCTGGGGGAATAAGCAACATCTGGCTGGGGGAATAGGCAGCATCTGGCTGGGGGAATAGGCAGCATCTGGCCGGAGCTTGTGATAGAATTGCTGCCGGGGATGACGATGTGAGCTGGGCAGAGAAAAGAGGGTTGAAGGGATAAAGAAAGAGGGAGAGAGGGAAGACAGTGAGACGAGACAGGAGAGCCTGCCAGGTTGAGCGAGGGATCCACCGAGATGGAATGCTGAGGGAGAGGGTGGTGATTGGGAGAGAGAGAGGGATGGAGTTGAGAGACAGATAGAAAGAAAGAGGGTACAGTTTAGAGAGATAGAGGAAATATGTGAGAGAGGAGCCAAAACGTGGACAAGACGAGATAGAGAGAGAGAGGGAGAAAGGGAGAGAGGATATAAGGGAGAGAGAGAGAAAGGGAGAGAGTGTAAAGGAAACAGTAGAGAGGAAGAGAGGGTCAGGGGAGAGAGGAGTGGTGCTTGGAGCATGAAAAGAGGAGGCAGAGGGTATTAGAGATAGAGAGAGAGAGAGAGAGGTGGAATGAATGTTACATAGATGGGAATTCATTTGATGTGTCAAACAACATCCAGAGACTTTGACCTGGGGCAAAATCACACAAAAATACACCTATCAAAACACATGGTGTCAATATCTAACACAGGCATAAGTATACCGGCTATCTGTCCAGGCTAAATCACACCACAGTCACCATGTCCTGCAGTCACTACCAGCACCCTGGGGGTAACACTGTCAATACAACAAACAACCACACGTGGCAGTGGATAACTTTGACAAGTCCTAGTTTAACTGCAGGGGACCAAAGAGAATGCAGAAAGAAGCTTCTACTGGGTAAGACTACAGTATGAACTCTGATATAAGCAAACTTCTCTGACAGCGCAGTATGAGACAACAGTGCAATGCTCTGCTCTGCTCTTTCCCTGTCCTGATCTTCTGGCTGTCAAATTAAGTGTTTTAGGGCTAATTGGGCCTGGACAAAAGCTTGTATAGTCTGCATTCTCTAAAAGTGGGCAAATGTTGGTTAGCTGTTGAAAAACAAAACTGTAGTGTTTCAAAATAAACTTTCTTCATCCTGGCCCACGGCCATCTTGTTTCCCTCTCTCTCCTTCACAACACATCTCAAGTACAGTTCCTCGCTCCACGACGTGGCGGTTTATCTCTCTTATTTCTTATTCAATCAATCTGAAGGCATTATCATTTTCCATTTCTGGAGCATTAGCTCTCTGACCACAGGGGAGCAGACCAGGAAACCTCCCCCGCTACGTACTGATGGCAGCCATGGTTATAAAGGAATAATAATCAATGACAGTTAGCGAGAGCAGGGCCTGATTCTCAGATAAGCATTGTACATTTTCACCATGTCTTTGTGCATTTGCTTGGTCCTCATTCTTCTCAGGACAATTCTCTATTTCACATAGTTTTGGTTGATGTTTGTTTGTTGGTGGTTCTGGGTTCATAAAAATGGTCGTTTTTGAGGACACTGGCAAAAAACAGAGCAGTTTTGCTTTAGTTTGTGTCTTTGTTGATAGTTTGTGGGGTGTGTTGAATGACATCGCTGTACTGCCATCCAATTTCAGACAAATGCAGAAGTTCTTGATTCGATATGGAATCAAATGCTTGGGGACAAGCTCTGTGACTCTCCTAGTTCCCAAGGTAACGGCTGCTACTGGAGTTTCAGTTGGTGTTCATTATATAATTCCCTGCAGTTCAGAATGTCTCCCAAGCAATGGAGTCTATCATCTCTTCATTCTGGGAATAATATGATGCCACCCCCACAGTGTCAAAATGACAATAAACACATCTGAATGTCACCATTTCCTTTCTGTCCCACAGGTTAACAGTAATATCAATTCTATCTTGTTTGTCTTTTTTTCCATCCAGAGGGGGGGCATCTGGCCCTGCAATCGCAAAGAAATGACATTTCGGTAACAACGGACGACCACACAATCTCCCACAACACCCCCCAGAGCTAACCTCCCATAGAGGGGTGTTGGATCTTTTCCTGCTCCTCTAAATGATTCAGGGTCCGGTTGGGTCCAGCCAGCGTTAGGAGTTAGTGCTGCGGCGCATGGAGAGAATCAATCACCTTGATGGGGAAGCATGTCGGCCAAGCCGGGGAGGAGTGTTGCTCGACCGAGAGCTTTACTCACACCCTGTCAACCAGTCTCACAAAGCGTTCACCACCCGCCACTACAATTAAACATATAGAGAGAGGGATGATAGAGAGAGGGATGATAGAGAGAGGGATGATATAGAGAGGGATGATATAGAGAGGGATGATATAGAGAGGGATGATAGTGAGAGGGATGATAGAGAGAGGGATGATAGAGAGAGGGATGATATAGAGAGGGATGATAGTGAGAGGGATGATAGAGAGAGGGATGATAGAGAGAGGGATGATAGAGAGAGGGATGATAGAGAGGGATGGAGGGATAGAGGGAATGATGGATGGCATTCCCAGGCGACCTTGGGAAGGGTTGTCACCCCAGCCAAAAACAGCCCTCTCCATCACGGTATAGACAGGACAGGGGGCCAGAGGCTGGGAGGCTGGGGATGTTTTTTTGCGTTACTGCTATAAACACAAAGTGGGGTTGACATGGAACAAAGAGGGCCAGACACCACAGCAGCACACACACAGCACAGGTTATTAAGTCAGCAATGGGGATTGATGGGGAGATTTCATTTGGTTTCCCCAACGGGCAAAGATGGAAACCTCAGTGGTGAGGCAGTGTGTGTGATGTTTGTGAATGTGAACGGAGTGTGTGTATTTGCGTGTGTGTGTGTGGGGGGGGGGGCTGTTTGTGTGTGTGTGTGAACGGAATGTGTGGGTGTGTGAAGGGAGTGTGTGTGTGTGTGTTTACAGTAGATAGAGAGGCTATGAATGGAAGTGAATTGAGACTTGGCAGCATACAGTAGAGCGGCAATGATGTCATTGTCCTCTGAAATGTGATAAAGTCCTAACTTATCAGACAGCATCCTATGTATGGAATCACTGCTGTTACATTAAATGAACTTGAAATGTCTCAACCTTTTCATAATGGCTATACATTAATCAACAATGGAGGTATACACTCTCTCCATCCCCCCACCATAAACACACACACACACACACACACACACACACACACACACACACACACACACACACACACACACACACACACACACCCTCTCTGCTTGGTGTTGCCTCAGTTTTGCCAGATGAATGGGTTTTAAAACCACTGGGCTGGGGCTGGGAGGAACGAGAGTGTTGTGAGCCTGTGTGCTAGGGAGGAACGGAGAAGGTGAGGAGGAGAGGAGCAGAGGGGAGGAACGGAGGACGGGAGGAGGGGAGGAGCAGAGGAAGGGAGGAGGGGAACAACAGAGGAAGGGAGGGGGGGAGGAAGGGAGGAGGGGAGGAAGGGAGGAGGGGAGGAACAGAGGAAGGGAGGAGGGGAGGAGCAGAGGAAGGGAGGAACAGAGGAAGGGAGGAGGGGAGGAACAGAGGAAGGGAGGGGGGGAGGAAGGGAGGAGGGGAGGAGGGGAGGAAGGGAGGAGGGGAGGAACGGAGAAAGGGAGGAGGGGAGGAGGGGAGGAAGGGAGGAGGGGAGGAGCAGAGGAAGGGAGGAGGGGAGGAACAGAGGAAGGGAGGAGGGGAGGAGGGGAGGAAGGGAGGAGGGGGAGGAGCAGAGGAAGGGAGGAGGGGAGGAGCAGAGGAAGGGAGGAGGGGAGGAACAGAGGAAGGGAGGAGGGGAGGAGCAGAGGAAGGGAGGAGGGGAGGAACAGAGGAAGGGAGGAGGGGAGGAGGGGAGGAAGGGAGGAGGGGAGGAAGGGAGGAGGGGAGGAGGGGAGGAAGGGAGGAGGGGAGGAACAGAGGAAGGGAGGAGGGGAGGAACGGAGGAAGGGAGGAGGGAAGGAACAGAGGAAGGGAGGAGGGGAGGAACGGAGGAAGGGAGGAGGGGAGGAGGGGAGGAGGGGAGGAACAGAGGAAGGGAGGAGGGGAGGAACAGAGGAAGGGAGGAGGGGAGGAGGGGAGGAAGGGAGGAGGGGAGGAACAGAGGAAGGGAGGAGGGGAGGAGCGGAGGAAGGGAGGAGGGAAGGAGCAGAGGGGAGGAATGGAGGAAGGGAGGAGGGAAGGAGCAGAGGAAGGGAGGAGGGGAGGAACGGAGGAAGGGAGGAGGGAAGGAGCAGAGGGGAGGAACGGAGGAAGGGAGGAGGGGAGGAGCGGAGGAAGGGAGGAGGGAAGGAGCAGAGGGGAGGAATGGAGGAAGGGAGGAGGGAAGGAGCAGAGGAACGGAGGAAGGGAGGAGGGGAGGAGCGGAGGAAGGGAGGAGGGGAGGAGAAGCAGTGACAGATTACCTATCAATGGTGTCAGGTACATTTATGATGGTAAAAGTAAAGCATCACTCCTCTGCTCTCCTCACCACAGCTCTTTTCCTCATTTCATCCCTGGTCTATACTGACACAGTTGGGTGGTTAGAGAGGGAGAGCGGGGGAAGCAGAGGAGATGAGAGAAGAAGAGGAGAGGAGGAGGAGGAGGAGAGCCAGGGAAGCAGAGGAGATGAGAGAAGAAGAGGAGAGAAGGAGGAGGAGGAGGAGGGGAGGAGCTGACGAGGTTATGACTTTGAGTAAAGAGTAACAGAGAGACATGGGCACTTCTTCAGACAAAAGCCTCACATCTCTTCTCTGTTGTTTACTATCTGTCATCAGAGGTTCATTTCTACGTCAGCTGGTTTAGATAAGCCGTGCTTGGAGTACATTCTTGGACTGTTTGTGATAGTGTCAGTGCTTGGAGTACATTCTTGGACTGTTTGTGATAGTGTCAGTGCTTGGAGTACATTCTTGGACTGTTTGTGATAGTGTCAGTGCTTGGAGTACATTCTTGGACTGTTTGTGATAGTGTCAGTGCTTGGAGTACATTCTTGGGCTGTTTGTGATAGTGACAGTGCTTGGAGTACATTCTTGGGCTGTGTGTGATAGTGTCAGTGCTTGGAGTACATTATTGGACTGTTTGTGATAGTGTCAGTGCTTGGAGTACATTCTTGGACTGTTTGTGATAGTGTCAGTGCTTGGAGTACATTCTTGGACTGTTTGTGATAGTGTCAGTGCTTGTTGATGCCTTGGTGTGTTTATAATGAAGGGTTAGGGTTCTAATGATGACCAGCAGGCTGACAAACGCTCTTCGCTCAATTGGAGCAAACACAGGTCATTCTGTTGCTTTGTTCTGTTATGGTGATTTGTTTTTGGTCAGTTCTGTTACGGTGATGAGATTTCAGTCAGTTTTGTTACACTGATGAGATTTTGGTCAGTTCTGTTACTCTGCTATGGTTAAGAGTTGGTCAGTCCTGTTACTCTGTTATGGTTAAGAGTTGGTCAGTTCTGTTACTCTGTAATTGGTTAAGCGTTTGGTCAGTTCTCTTACGGTGTAGAGATGGCAAATCTGATGGTTGTATATTGACACTGGGCTATGTGAAGGTCAGTCTGGCTAAGTGATCAGTTTAAATCAAATAAATTCCAGACAATAGGTCTAATAATGTTTTGATGAGTTACGAGTGTGTCTATTCTGAGCTGATGGTGTGTGTGACTCCAGGCATATAAATCTAATCTCTGGGTCTGATCCTAGCCATGAGAGCCCCTTCAGATGTGTGTGTGTGTGGACCCTCACTATCCTTGACCTAGAGAAATAATAAAAGTTTCTCTGTCTCTCTGCCGCTGGGGCGACTCATAAATCACAGCCTGCCTCGGCCTCGGCTCCAGGATCAGAAGACTGAAAGCTGCTTCACGAAGTCCAAGTGGAGAAACGATTCATATTTAATAGGGGGTTATTTTTCACCCAGGGAGAAAATGTAATCCTCAATCAGCACCCAGCCAAGCCACTTATTAGATTGAGACAGGCCTTTTGTATATCACAAATGACAAATTGGACAACAAAGGTTATTGCAGTCTGAAGGAGAACATGGGGAAAGAATACAAAGTTACACCTTCCTGTGTCCCTCCCGTGAGGCTGTAGATGAGTTTAGGTGGACGGTGCCGGTGGGGGTGTGCATGTGAGTGTGGAGGGGGCATAGTGTGTGAGAGTGTGTGTAAGTGTGTACACGTGTGCATGTGTGTCAGTGGAGGCTGCTGAGGGGAGGATGGCTCATAATAATGGCTGGAATGGAGCAAATGGAATTGTATCAAACACGTGGTTTCCGTATGATTGATACCATTCCATTGACTCCATTGTGTGTGTGTGTGTGTGTGTGTGTGTGTGTGTGTGTGTGTGTGTGTGTGTGTGTGTGTGTGTGTGTAAGAGTAGAAGGGGGATGGGATCATCTTAAAACATATTTTGATGTATGTCAGGGCCACTGATTTCTATCTGGTAATTTCACACTTGGATGGGAACTCAATATGCTATAACAGTGAGAGAATCCTCTCCCTCTCCCCTCCTCCCTTCACCCCTCTCCTCCCTGCAATGTCCCTCTTCTTGTCTCCCTCCCTCACTCTCTTTCTATATCTGTATTACCCTTTCCCTCCTCTCTTTATACCTCTCTGTCCTCCCCCTTTCTTTCTCCCTCTCCATGACCCCTCCCCTTTCCTCCCCGCTATCTCTCCCCTCATTCTCCTTTCCTTACCTTACTCCCCCTCCTCCTCCTGCCTCCCTCTCTCTCTCTCCTTCCGTTACTGTGCCCTTGAGAGTCTATTCCCTATGATCTCATCGGGAAGACAAAATCAGCAGCCTGGAAATAGCAGAAGAAAGAGAAGAAGAAAGAGAAACAAAGGAGTGAAATAGAGGGGAAAATGGAGCGAGGGGAAGAAGAAATCCCATTGCAGTTCCCCCACTGTGTCCAGTCATCGCCTGGTGCCTGATCTATATGCCTGGTGTCACATAAAGGACTCTGCTAGTGATTGATAGGTCAGGACTTCAGTCAATCCTTGTGCTTTAGTGATCTGAGCAGCACCTTACTGTTCTGGCTATAGCAAGGAATCTTCTACCACTTTACCATAGGCCTATTTTAGATGTTCCTTTACTAAAAGTGGAAGTATTGCCATTCTCCGGTTCTGTATGACTACTGCCTGTTGAAGGGGCCTAAAAGCTATTTTATTTAAACTATTCAATTAGTAACTACATTGTACCAAATGTCACTTATTGCTACTTCCCACGGGGCACAGACGTCAATTCAACATCTATTCCACGTTGGTTCACAATCACATTGAAATGACATGGAAACAATGTTGAGTCAACCAGTGTGTGCCCAGTGGGTTGTTTTAATTGCGAAGACAAATAGGTAATTATTATGTAGTTATAAAGTAATTAAGCTGCCTTCATTAGATTTTTAAGTGAACATGAAAGCAACGGACCAAAGCATGTGTAATCAAAATATTGTCCAAAGTAATATTACCCAGTGCCACAGTGGAAAGACATGGGATCAAACCATTCAAGAAAGGTGGATGGTAGAAGGTTTGATAGAAATAACGTTTTACTCTTGCATGAGGTAGAACTTCTAGTAGACAGGGTGAGTTTCATGTTTAATTTTGATCAGATTCCTCACCCTTATTATCAGTGTGTGTGAGAGAGTAAATCAGTGTGTGTGTGTGTGTGTGTGTGCGCGCATGTGTGTGTGTTAAAAGAAGATAGTGGATAGGGCTGTAGCTAGATCCAGACAGGGTTTGTGCCATATAGTCAGTATGATAAGGTCAGTATGATACGGTCAGTATGATACGGTCAGTATGATCAGGTCAGTATGATAAGGTCAGTATGATCAGGTCAGTATGAAAAGGTCAGTATGATCAGGTCAGTATGAAAAGGTCAGTATGATAAAGTCAGTATGATAAGGTCAGTATGATAAGGTCAGTATGATAAGGTCAGTATGATAAGGTCAGTATGATCAGGTCAGTATGAAAAGGTCAGTATGATCAGGTCAGTATGAAAAGGTCAGTATGATCAGGTCAGTATGATAAAGTCAGTATGATAAGGTCAGTATGATAAGGTCAGTATGATAAGGTCAGTATGATAAGGTCAGTATGATCAGGTCAGTATAATAAAGTCTGTATGATAAGGTCAGTATGATCAGGTCAGTATAATAAAGTCTGTATGATAAAGTCAGTATGATAAGGTCAGTATGAAAAGGTCAGTATGATAAAGTCAGTATAATAAAGGCCGTATGATAAAGTCAGTATGATAAGGTCAGTATGATAAGGTCAGTATGATAAAGTCAGTATGATAAGGTCAGTATGATAAGGTCAGTATGATAAGGTCAGTATGATAAGGTCCGTATGATAAGGTCAGTATGATAAAGTCAGTATGATAAAGTCAGTATGATAAAGTCAGTATGATAAAGTCAGTATGATGAGGTCAGTATGATAAGGTCAGTATGATACGGTCAGTATGATAAGGTCAGTATTATAAAGTCAGTATGATAAGGTCAGTATTATAAAGTTAGTATGATAAGGTCAGTATGATACGGTCAGTATGATAAGGTCAGTATTATAAAGTCAGTATGATAAGGTCAGTATTATAAAGTCAGTATGATAAGGTCAGTCTGATAAGGTCAGTGTTATAAAGTCAGTATGATAAGGTCAGTATTATAAAGTCAGTATGATAAAGTCAGTATGATAAAGTCAGTATGATGAGGTCAGTATTATAAAGTCAGTATGATAAGGTCAGTATGATAAGGTCAGTCTGATAAGGTCAGTGTTATAAAGTCAGTATGATAAGGTCAGTATTATAAAGTCAGTATGATAAAGTCAGTATGATAAAGTCAGTATGATGAGGTCAGTATGATAAGGTCAGTATGATACGGTCAGTATGATAAGGTCAGTATTATAAAGTCAGTATGATAAGGTCAGTATTATAAAGTTAGTATGATAAGGTCAGTATGATACAGTCAGTATGATAAGGTCAGTATTATAAAGTCAGTATGATAAGGTGAGTATTATAAAGTCAGTATGATAAGGTCAGTCTGATAAGGTCAGTGTTATAAAGTCAGTATGATAAGGTCAGTATTATAAAGTCAGTATGATAAAGTAAGTATGATAAAGTCAGTATGATGAGGTCAGTATGATAAGGTCATTATGATAAAGTCAGTATGATACGGTCAGTATGATAAGGCCAGTATGATACGGTCAGTATGATAAGGTCAGTATTATAAAGTCAGTATGATAAGGTCAGTATTATAAAGTCAGTATTATAAAGTCAGTATGATAAGGCCAGTATGATACGGTCAGTATGATAAGGTCAGTATTATAAAGTCAGTATGATAAGGTCAGTATTATAAAGTCAGTATGATAAGGTCAGTATGATACGGTCAGTATGATAAGGTCAGTATTATAAAGTCAGTATGATAAGGTCAGTATGATACGGTCAGTATGATAAGGTCAGTATTATAAAGTCAGTATGATAAGGTCAGTATTATAAAGTCAGTATGATAAGGTCAGTATGATAAGGGCAGTATTATAAAGCCAGTATGATAAGGTCAGTATGATAAGGTCAGTATGATAAGGTCAGTGTTATAAAGTCAGCATTATAAAGTCAGTATGATAAGGTCAGTATTATAATGTCAGTATGATAAGGTCAGTATGATAAGGTCAGTATTATAAAGCCAGTATTATAAAGCCAGTATGATAAGGTCAGTATGATAAAGTCAGTATGATAAGGTCAGTATGATAAGGTCAGTATGATAAGGTCAGTATGATAAGGTCAGTATTATAAAGTCAGTATGATAAGGTCAGTATTATAATGCCAGTATGATAAGGTCAGTATGATAAGGTCAGTATGATAAGGTCAGTATTATAAAGTCAGTATGATAAGGCCAGTATGATAAGGTCAGTATTATAAAGTCAGTATGATAAGGTCAGTATGATAAGGTCAGTATGATAAGGTCAGTATGATAAGGTCAGTATGATAAGGTCAGTATGATAAAGTCAGTATGATAAGGTCAGTATGATAAGGTCTGACACTATGAACGGAGAGTTTTAGACATCCTTACGTACTCACTCTCACAATCACCCGGCCTGAGAGCATGCTGGAAGCGGTCCTCCATAGCCATTGTTGTTAATCGTGAAATGGCTGTCTGCTTCAGTTCAAAGCAAATCAGCGGTGTGTGTGTGTGTTTACGCTGCACTGGGTTCAGTACCGAGCCAGATGAGCTTTTGATTAAACAGATGTCTGTCATACAGTGGGGAGGGACTGTTGTGCTGAGAGGAGGGATACACACACATACAGGAGGCACACACACACACACACACACACACACACACACACACACACACACACACACACACACACACGATATGGACAAACACATTTCCTCCCTGATGAACACACAGAGTTCAATGCTTGGTCAAGCTTATTACGGTAATAAATCAAACAAATTAAATTAGGATGGTCTCCAAGCCCCTGGCTGTCAAAGTCACCGTGACTTTCATCAGAGAGAGTGGGGGAGACATGGAAAAAGAGAGCGGGTGAGAGAGAGAGTGTGGGAGACATGGAAAAAGAGAGCGGGTGAGAGAGAGAGAGAGAGAGAGAGAGAGAGTGGGGGAGACATGGAAAAAGAGAGCAGGTGAGAGAGAGAGAGAGTGGGGGAGACATGGAAAAAGAGAGTGGGTGAGAGAGAGTGGGGGAGACATGGAAAAAGAGAGCGAGTGAGGGAGAGAGAGCAAGAGGAAGAGATAAAGAAAGAGAAAGAGAGAGAGAAAGAGAGAGGGAACAAGAGAGAGAAAGAGAGAGAGCGATACAGAGGGTAGCCACAGCACTCAAGGGAGTGATTGAAAAAGCTTTTTTCACTTTCCCTAACACAAAACTGGTCATCTCCACCCTCCTACCATGTTCATCATGCCACCCTACAGTGGTGACTTTCCTGTGACTGTGCCTCGAAAACCTGGCCCAACAACGCACCCTTGATTTGGACAAGCCTTTACGACCACCTCTACAAGGCTCCAACCTTTGCCAGAACCCTGAAAGACATTGCCTTCAAGCACCAGCACCTCACACAGGAGCAACAGAGTGATGAGCACCTCGCCCAGACCTGTGAGACTCCCCAGAGGACCTGCACCCAGAGGACCTGCACCCAGACAACAGCACTACCAGCCCAACCTGTTGTCAACCCCACAAACCAACCCCGACATTTACTTAAGCATTCAGACCCTTTACTCAGTACTTTGTTGAAGCACCTTTGCCAGCAATTATAGCATTGAGTCTTCTTGGGTATGACGCTACTGTTACGGCTTTCTTCCGTCAAAGGAGAGTCGGACCAAAATGCAGCGTGGTTAATTCGATGCATCTTTAATGAATGATGAAACGAACAATATAAAAACAACAAACGGAAATGTGAAAACCTATACAGTCTGTCTGGTGACAACTAACACAGAGACAGGAACAATCACCCACGAAACACTCAGTGAAACCCAGGCTACCTAAATATGGTTCCCAATTTGGATCTGGCTAAAGATACTTCAATCAGTTATAGAACTCATTGACTTCTATGGCTGTGAGGTTTGGGGTCCAATCAACCAATAATTCACAAAAAGGGACACACACCCAATTGAGACTGCATGCAGAATTCTGCAAAAGTGTACTTTGTGTGCAACACCAAACACCAAACAACGCATACTGAGCAGAATCAGGACTATACCCTCTAGTTACCTAAGACCTGTTCAATTTTACAACTACCTAAAAGGAAGCGATGCCCTCACCTACAGAGAGAAGAATCCCCTCAGCCAGCTGGCACTGGGACTCTTAACAAACACAAACAGAAACTACAGAGCTCCAGCTCCAGGACAGCAACACAAATAGACCAAACCAAATTATGAGACAGTAAAAAGAGAAGTATTTAACATACTGGAAAGAACAAACTAAAAAGCAGAGCAAATTGGAATGATGGCCCAGAATACCTGAGCACTGTGACTGACCCAAAATGTAAAAAATGAATTGATTATGTACCGACTCAGTGAGCATAGCCTTGCTATTGAGAAAGGCCACCATAGCCTGTCTTCTCTTGAGAGCTAGGTCTGCCTATGTGCACACTGCCCACAAAATGAGGTGGAAACTGAGCTGCACTTCCTAACCTCCTGCCAAAAGTATGACCATATAAGAGACACATATTTCCCTCAGACAACACAGACCCACAAAGATTTTGAAAACAAATCAAACATTGATCAACTCCCATATCTGTTAGGCTCAATCACAGCAGCAAATTGTGTGGCCCGTTGCCATGACAAAAGGACAACAAGTGCAATACAAACAACATTTTAAATACCATCTATATTTCTCTGTTTTTTTTATCTTCCCATACTACAACTATTTACACATTGTTTAAACACTGTACATATCTGTCAATATAACACTTGAAATGTCAAACTTTTTGAAACCTTTGTAAGTGCAATGTTTACTGTTCATTTTTAGGAGAGAGAGAGAGAGAGAGAGACAATGCAAGAAGAGCACTCTATGCCATCAAAAGAGACAAACACCAAATTGAGACTCTGCATACAGATTTCTGCAAAAATATCCTCAGTGTACAACGTAGAACACCAAATAATGCATGCAGAGCAGAATTAGGCCGATACCCACTAATGATCAAAATCCAGAAAAAAGCTGTTAAATTCTACAATCACCTAAAAGGACGCGATTCCCAAACCTTCCATAACAAAGCCATCACCTACAGAGAAATGAACCTGGAGAAGAGTCCCCTAAGCAAGCTGGTCCTGGGGCTCTGTTCACAAACACACCCCACAGAGCCCCAGGACAGCAGCACAATTAGACCCAACCAAATCATGAGAAAACAAAAAGATAATTACTTGACACATTGGAAAGAATTAACAAAAAAACGGAGCAAACTAGAATGCTATTTGGCCCTAAACAGAGAGTATACTGTATAGTGGCAGAATACCTGACCACTGTGACTGACCCAAACTTAAGGAAAGCTTTGACTATGTACAGACTTAGTGAGCATAACCTTGCTATTGAGAAAGGCCGCCGTAGACAGACCTGACTCTCAAGAGAAGACAGGTAATGTGCTCACTGCCCACAAAATGAGGTGGAAACTGAGCTGCACTTCCTAACCTCCTGTCCAACGTATGACCATATTAGTGATACATATTTCCCTCAGATTACAAAGAATTCGAAAACAAATCCAATTTTGATAAACTCCCATATCTACTGGGGGAAATTCCACAGTGTGCCATCACAGCAGCAAGATTTGTGACCTGTTGCCACAAGAAAAGAGCAACCAGTGAAGAACAAACACCATTGTAAATACAACCCATATTTATGCTTATTTATTTTCCCTTGTGTTCTTTAACCATTTGTACATTGTTACAACACTGTATATATATATATATATATATATATATACATAATATGTCATTTGTAATGTCTTTATTGTTTTGACATTTCTGTATGTGTAATGTTTACTGTTCATTTTTATTGTTTATTTCACTTTTGTATATTATCTACCTCACTTGCTTTGGCAATGTTAACACATGTTTCCCATGCCAATAAAGCCTCTTGAATTGAATTGAGAGAGAGAGGCTGTGTGAGGAGAGGAGGAATATGAGAAGGGCTGCATGGACTTCCTCCTGTTCTTTATCTACTTCTTTTCTTTTTTTTTCTTTTCCTTCCCCTTTGTCTTCCTCCTCTTTGAAACCTACAGTAACACTTGGGCCTGTCATTAGCAACGGCAGGTACCAACCATAAAGGCCCCTGTTATTCCTTATCAATGCATGTCTTCTTTTAATAACACAGGCAATGAAACCGACACCCATCTGCGTGGGGCTTCCAACAATCCTTCTACACCGCTACGCCGCCAACTAGCTGTCTGTTTTACGAGCTGTAAGACAGATAACATCCCGCACATGATACAGATGGTAGTTAAGACATTCGAAAGCCATAGTTTAGCTAGATTTAAGACTTACCGACACGCCACAGACCATGTTTCAGGGAATGTTTCACACCATGTTTCAGACGTCTTAAAGATGTCTGGAGTCTCGTTGTCGTCAGGTAGCTGGCAGGCCTCGCAGGGTGGTCCGTGTGGAGGAGCCTGGAAGTAAAAACCCAACACAGTTATGTCTAGCCCATTCAAAGAGAAGTAAGAATAGTTTTTTACTGCAGTGAGTTAATGTGGGGTTTAATTGAATTGTGTAGTTCAGGGTGTAACAAGGCTCTATACAGTGATGTAATAGTCCTATCACTGTAGAATTAACAATTCAGACGTTTTTATATCAATATCAAATCATTTCAATTGTACCGCCTGGTGAAGGAATGTTATTTATTAAATAGTCATAACATTTTGTAGACATAACATTGAGTTTTGAGTTGACATTAAGTTTTGTATCACAAGTAAGAATTTGGCCCTCAGTGACCACTGATTATTTCTTTAGGATCGTCTGTGGAGTCAATTTTTCCATCATTACCAACCCTGTCTAAAGGTTTGAAGAAAACCCCTGGACAGACGATCCCCACCAAAACACTACCATACACCCCCTCGCTCCCCTAATGTGGAGAGAGAGAGAGCGAGTAACATAATGACATTTGTAATGTCTTTACTCTTTTGGAACTTCTGTGAGTGTAATGTTTACTGTTCATTTTTATTGTATATTGGTATATTATCGACCTCACTTGCTTTGGCAATGTTAACATATGTTTCCCATGTCAATAAAGCCCCTTGAATTGAATTGAGAGAGATGGTGTAATGACACCGTCACAGCAAGCGTTAGAGGGAGGGAATATGTGAGGGCCACAGAAGGAGTGAGAGAAGAAAGAGGGGAGGTGGGTCAGCAAATATTCTAAGTTTTCAGCAAGCTTTGACTTACATTGAGCTGGGGGCTAAATAGAGAACTTCATCTGTTTCACTGTACTGCATACTAATGTGGCTGGAGCAGAGAGAGAATAGAGGGGGTGAGAAGGAGGAAGGGAGAGAAAGAGAAAGTGAGGGAGAGAGAGAGAGAGAAAGGGAGAAATTGGGAAATGTTTTACAGTACTGAAGCCAGGCCACCATAAATTCTAAACACAGAGGAAAACCCTCATTCACATTTGTGACTCACTGCCTGGATTTGGTCCTATGTAGCAACATTTGAAATTGTGTTTTCTACATTGGATAAAAGTAAAGACTCCGAACTAGAAAACTGTATATCATAGACTGCAGTTGAGGAACAAAAAGTAATTCTGCTTTGAAAGTTGTTACCTCACTTTTGAGAAAATCGTGAATGTTTTGGTACACCTACTGGAGAGCTCTTCTTTGTCTACAGTCATTCAGCATCGTTCACCTCTTCTTAAACCTTAGCCCCACCCATTTCTTTAATTATTCACAGTGTAGTAAATAACCAAAGATTAAGAATAAAAGTGGTGAAAGTAGTAGTATCAATACACTGTATCTAGTCCTTGGCCTATATCCTAATCTGACGTTGGTGCAGGTCATGTTGTTCTTCACATTACCGTCTCTGGTAAATGCTAACTATTTCAAATAAAGCCTAAGTTAATTTGTCACATGTACAGGATACAGAAGGTACAAACAGTACAGTGAAATGGTCACTTGCATAGTGGAGTCTTTTGTTTAGACATGTAGCTAGCTAAACAATGAACTATAATCCCATCTCTAATGCCGCATTCAAAACACCTGGGAACAACAACAAGAATACAAAATCATACTGGGAAAAATGGATTTGAACTCGGGAACTCTGGCCTTTTTCTAGAGCTTCTAAACAGACCATACACGTAAAGTGGGCTAGTGAGCCAGCTAACATTACACTTCAACTTGGAATGAAAATAACTTTTTGACAAAATTAGAAATGTATAATATCTGAAAATGTAGCTAGACTCTTAACCATATACACATGGAAGAAGGCTTCTCCCTCTGTCATGGATGCCATGGTTGCCCTTAGTTTGAGGCTGTGGGGACTTTGCTGGACTGTAGAGATGCCAGACTAACAGGCTGGTCAGTGGCTCTCCTGACAGAACATAGGAGAAATACAGAAAGACAGGCTTGAGCCAGGAGGCTTAGAGGTCACTGTTTATTTGACAGATGGAGAAAGAGAGAGAGATGGGGAGGGAGGGAGGGAGTGAGAGATGGAGAGAGAGAGAGAGAGATGGGGAGGGAGGGAGGGAGTGAGAGATGGAGAGAGAGAGAGAGAGATGGGGAGGGAGGGAGGGAGTGAGAGATGGAGAGAGAGAGAGAGAGATGGGGAGGGAGGGAGGGAGTGAGAGATGGAGAGAGAGAGAGAGAGATGGGGAGGGAGGGAGGGAGGGAGTGAGAGATGGAGAGAGAGAGAGAGAGATGGGGGAGGGAGGGAGGGAGGGAGTGAGAGATGGAGAGAGAGAGAGAGAGGGAGATGGGAGGAGGGAGGGAGGGGATGGGAGAGGGAGTGAGAGATGGAGAAGAGAGAGAGAGATGGGGAGGACGGGATGGAGGGCGGGTGAGAGTGGAGAGAGAGAGGAGGAGATGGGGAGTGAGCGATGGAGGAGGAGGAGTGGAGATGAGAGATGAGAGAGAGAGTGGAGAGGGAGGGAGGGAGGGAGGGAGGAGTGAGAGATGGAGAGGAGAGAGAGCGATGGGGACGGAGGGAGGGAGGGAGGGAGTTGAGAGATGGAGAGAGAGAGAGAGATGGGGATGGGAGGGAGGGAGGGAGGAAGTGAGAGAGATGCCGAGAGAGAGAGATGAGATGGGGGAGGGATGGGAGGAAGTGAGTGAGAGATGGAGAGAGACAGAGAGAGCTGGGGAGGGAGGAGGAGGGAGGGAGTGAGATGAGGAGATGGAGAGAGATGGGGGAAGGGAGGGAGGGAGGGAGTGAGAGATGGAGAGAGAGAGAGAGATGGGGAGGGAGGGAGTGAGAGATGGAGAGAGAGAGAGAGATGGGGAGGGAGGGAGGGAGGGAGTGAGAGATGGAGAGAGAGGGAGAGATGGGGAGGGAGGGAGGGAGGGAGTGAGAGATGGAGAGAGAGAGAGAGATGGGAGGGAGGG
>NC_034188.2:75979823-76064110 GCF_002021735.2 Oncorhynchus kisutch | reverse complement strand
GAGGCAAAGAGTGATGGGTTGGTGATGGTGGCGAAAAAGAAAGAGAGACAGATAAAGAGAGAGGAGAGGGAGAGATAGTATGAAGGAACATTAAGGAGAAAGACAAAGTGAGAGAGGGGAGTGAGAGAGGGGAGTGAGAGAGAGAGAGAGAGGAGAGAGAGGAGAGGAGAGAGAGAGGGGAGTGAGAGAGGGGAGTGAGAGAGAGAGAGAGAGAGGAGAGTGAGAGAGGGAGTGAGAGAGAGAGAGAGAGAGGGGAGTGAGAGAGGGGAGAGAGAGAGAGAGAGAGAGAGAGAGAGAGAGAGAGAGAGAAAACACAGATAAAATGTTTTTTTACTCAAATATCAATTTACTCAAATATAAGTAGTCTGACGACTACTTTATTATTTAAAGTAAAGATGTAAAACATAATAGTCAAGTAAGGAACACTGTATTTAATAAATGTTAGATTGACTTTTAAATATTAAATAAGTACAACTTGTAAAAAACCTCTATAACCACTTATATTATTTGAGTTCTACAACCACTACTCAGTTGCATTAATGAGTTAGGCAGCTACTTTTGACAGTGTGTATATGGAGAAGGGTAATGATTGTTATTGTTGGATTTGCGTAATGTTTATGTGATAAAGATTGAGGGAAGACTCACACAGTTCTAAAACATTACCTTCAAGGGGGATGCTGACAGAAGTCAACACTCATATTACTCGTCAGGAGAAAGTACTCACATCCCCATGCTACTTTGTCTCATTCCACATGTGAAAACTTTTGATTATTGCAATCCATAAGGCAATGCAGTAAAATATTGAATAAACAAAACTACAGTATGATAGCCAAATAAGAAATGCATTATCATTTTCAATCTGCCACAGTATTCAGAGTCTGTAGCCCATATTTCACTATAACCTTGCAATCTGGCGTTTACTGCAAAAAGCTACTTCTTAAGGTTAAGAACCTTCATCAGACTCACTCAAATACGGCCACGGTCTGCTTCAACTAGTCTTAGACAATCTCTTAGCTATCTTTATACCACAGAAGGCATCACACTTACACTGTAAATCAGTGGCCACCATCCAGTCAATAGCGATGGTCGATCTCCAAGGTATTCCTAGTCGATCGTCAAAGTATTTCTGTAAAAACCCTTGTGTTCCAATTAGTTTTATTTGTCTCATGCTGTTGGCGGTAGGTTAACCTGATTCAGTTGCCCTGTGTGCTAGGTAGGCAACTTGTTCCCATTTGAAATCATTTCATAAGTCTAAAGGCATATCCGCAGGAAGTAGGGGTGCTGAGCACCCCCTGAAAAATCAGAATAAAGAAAATAAATATTGATGAAAAAACATACACAACATTTTATTTTCACGAAAGTAGTGCACTGTGCCTTTACTAGTCCCTGTATTACTGGACTGTGTTACTGGGCCGTATTACTGCACCGTGTTACTGGGCCATATTACTGGACTGTATTACTGGACTGTGTTACTGGGCCGTATTACTGGACCGTGTTACTGGGCCGTGTTACTGCACCGTGTTACTGGGCCATATTACTGGACTGTGTTACTGGGCCGTATTACTGGACCGTGTTACTGGGCCGTGTTACTGCACCGTGTTACTGGGCCATATTACTGGACTGTGTTACTGGGCCGTATTACTGGACCGTGTTACTGGGCCGTGTTACTGGACCGTGTTACTGGACCATATTACTGGACCGTATTACTGGACTGTGTTACTGGGCCGTATTACTGGGCCGTGTTACTGGGCCGTGTTACTGGACCGTGTTACTGGACCATATTACTGGACTGTATTACTGGACTGTGTTACTGGGCCGTGTTACTGGGCCGTGTTACTGGACCGTGTTACTGGACCGTGTTACTGGACCGTATTACTGGACTGTGTTACTGGGCCGTGTTACTGGGCCGTGTTACTGGACTGTGTTACTGGGCCGTATTACTGGGCCGTGTTACTGGACCGTGTTACTGGACCGTATTACTGGACCGTGTTACTGGGCCGTATTACTGGGCCGTGTTACTGGACCGTGTTACTGGACCATATTACTGGACCGTATTACTGGACCGTGTTACTGGGCCGTATTACTGGGCCGTGTTACTGGACCGTGTTACTGGGCCGTGTTACTGGGCCGTGTTACTGGACCGTATTACTGGACTGTGTTACTGGACCAATGTAGCTGTCTGTAGAGCAGGCAAAGTTTCTATTTTTATTTTTTCAGTTTGCATCTCGACTCAAAAAGGGTTGGTGGCCACTGCTGTAAATAAAACAAAACTATATAATTTGTGTACATGAATCAAATCTAACTATTTTAGGTATTTCTCTTATCCATATGATCTCTACGGGAAATGTTCCATTAACATCATGCGATCTTAATTTTCTAGAAATTCAACCATATTATCTATTGCACATTGTTTATTTATGACATGCTTTCTAACCACATTTATTTTGCATCTCTATCACCCTACCATATCTCCAGCTAGATATCTCCCCAAGCACACGAATAGTCTTTCTCAAGGACAGAGTGCAGTAAAAATCATGAAGAATCGATTCAAAACAAGCCTCTTATTTCAGTTAATCTGCCAGAGGGCCAGACAACCGTTTACATGGCTTCCAGGGGTTGAACATCTTTTTGCTCAATAAAACATTCTCACATCACAAACTCACCCGAAAGGCATGGGTTAAAGAGACAAGAATGAAGAGAGATGGGAAAGATGAGTGGAATGGAGAGATTGACAGAGAAGTAAATATGAAGACATATCTCTCTGTAGACTAAACTGAAAAAGAGGAGAGTTTCAGCATCTAAACTTGCAGAGTCAGGGGTAAAGCAACTCAGAGATATATGCTAATGAGAGCAGCAATATAGCATAATTAAATCAGTTTAGACAGCACACACACACACACACACAGATAGAGAGGGAGACCTGGCAGGCACTGCTAACTTGTCCATAAGGGTGACTTCACATATGCGGCTGTGGGGACTTTGCTGGACTGTAGAAATGCCAGACTAACAGGCTG
This sequence comes from Oncorhynchus kisutch, assembly GCF_002021735.2. Lineage (NCBI taxonomy): Eukaryota > Metazoa > Chordata > Actinopteri > Salmoniformes > Salmonidae > Oncorhynchus > Oncorhynchus kisutch. The sequence goes on along the minus strand of NC_034188.2, from coordinate 76,061,096 downwards.
GTCAGTGGCTCTCCTGACAGAACATAGGAGAGATACAGAAAGACAGGCTTGAGCCAGGAGGCTTAGAGGTCACTGTTTATTTGACAGATGGAGAAAGGGGGGAGAGAGAGAGGGGTGAGAGAGAGAGCGAGAGAGGGGGGGTGCGAGAGAGGGGGGGGGTGAGAGAGGGTGGGAGCAAGAGAGAGAGACAGAGAGGGGGGAGAAGGAGCTAGAGACAGAGACAGAGAGAGAGAGAGAGAGAGAGAGAGAGGGGGGGGGCGAGAGAGGTAGAGAGAGAGGTAGAGGGAGAGGGGGAGAGAGGGGAGTGGCAAAGAGAGATGGGTTCATGGTGGGAGTGAAAGAGAAAGAGAGACAGATAAAGAGGGAGAGATAGTATGAAGGAGCATTAAGGAGAAAGAGAAGCAGGACAGTATAGTTAAGGAGAGATAGTAGTTCTACTTCATCTTATGGCCTTTAATTATCTCCTACATTTCAAGAGGAGATTGCACTCATTTAAAATCTCATTAGACTGACTCAAAGAGTAGAGGCCTGAAATGTTCTGAAATTAGACCCCAGGAGAAGTGCAGAACTGGTCAAGCATTAGTATTAGGCCTATGCTGAATGTTAATGGCTCACCACTAGGCTAGTTTGATATGGCGCAACAAAGATGGCGCGATGCTATAGCTGCCGTCTTAAAGGCTCCTGACCAATACTGCTCTTTGTGTTGTTGTTTTTTACGCTGATCTCAACTTGTTTTGTACATAATATTTCCGCCATCATGTACTATGACCAAAAACAGCTATTGGACATCAAAACAGCAATCGCTAACCTTGACTCAACTCCAGCCACTTTAATAATGGGAATTGATGGGAAATGATGTAAATATATCACTAGCCACTTTAAACAATGCTACCTTATATAATGTTTCTTACCCTACATTATTCATCTAATATGCATACGTATATACTGTACTCTATATCATCGACTCTGCATCCTTATGTAATACATGTATCACTAGCCACTTTAACTATGCCACTTTGTTTACATACTCATCTCATATGTATATACTGTACTCGATATCATCTACTGTATCTTGCCTATGCTGCTCTGTACCATCACTCATTCATATATCCTTATGTACATATTCTTTATCCCCTTACACTGTGTATAAGACAGTAGTTTTGGAATTGTTAGTTAGATTACTTGTTGGTTATTACTGCATTGTCGGAACTAGAAGTGAGGGATCTCTAATGTTAGGGAAGTCTTGAGGATTTGCTCTCCTGAGTTAGAATATCTCATGATAAACTGCAGGTCATATTATTTACCAAGAGAGTTTTTAATCTATATTTTCATAGCTGTCTATTTACCCCCACAAACTGATGCTGTCGCTAAGACCGCACTCAATGAGCTGTAAGCAAACAAGAAAATACACATCCAGAGGCAGCACACCTAGTGGCCGGTGATTTTAATGCAGAGAAACTGAAATCTGTCTTGTCACCTGTGCAACTAGAGGAGATAAAACTATAGATCACCTTTACTCCACACACAGAACTGTATACAAAACTATAGATCACCTTTGCTCCACACACAGAACTGTATACAAAACTATAGATCACCTTTACTCCACACACAGAACTGTATACAAAACTATAGATCACCTTTACTCCACACACAGAACTGTATACAAAACTATAGATCACCTTTACTCCACACACAGAACTGTATACAAAACTATAGATCACCTTTACTCCACACACAGAACTGTATACAAAACTATAGATCACCTTTACTCCACACACAGAACTGTATACAAAACTTTAGATCACCTTTGCTCCACACACAGAACTGTATACAAAACTATAGATCACCTTTACTCCACACACAGAAATGTATACAAAACTCTAGATCACCTTTACGAGCTTACCAGACAAGCTAAATTCCTTCTATGCTTGCTTAGAGGCAAGCAACACTGAACCATGTATCAGGGCACCAGCTGTTCCAGACCACTGTGTAATCTCGCTCTCTGTAGCCGATGTGAGTTAGACCTTTAAACAGGTTCTCATTGACAAGGCCATGGGACCAGACAGATTATGAGGATGCATACTCAGAGCATGCACTGACCAACTGGCAGCTGTCTTCATTGACATTTTCAACCTCTCTCTGACCCAGTGTATAATACCTACATGCTTCAAGCAGACCACCCTCCCCCCAGAAGAATGCCAAAATAACCTGTCTACTTTGCCGTTTGATCCAACACCATCATTATGTTTTCTGACGACACAATGGTGGTTGGCCTTATCACCAACGACGATGAGGCAGCCTACAGCCTACAGGGAGGAGTTCAACAACCTCTTCCTCAAAGTCAGCAAGACAAAGGAGCTGATCGTGGACTACAGGAAACGGAGGGCTGAGCAGGCCCCCATCCACATTGACGGGGCTGTAGAGGAGCAGGTCGAGACCTTCAAATTCCTTGGTGTTCAGATCACTAAGGAATTATCATGGTCCACACACACCTCTTCCCCCTCAGGAGACTGAAATGATTTATCATGGGCACTCAGAACCTCAAAACGTTATACAGTTGCAACACTGAGAGCATCTTGACTGGCTGCATCACCTCTTGGTATGGCAACTGCTTGGCATCCGACCGCAAGGCACTACAGAGGGTAATGTATATGGCCCAGTCTCTCTGCCATCCAGGACATCTCCCTGCCATCCAGGACCTCTATACTAGGCAGTGTCAGGCCCTAAAAATGGTCAAAGACTCCAGCCACCCACGTCATAGACTGTTCTCTCTGTTACCGCACGGCAAGCGGTACCGATGCACCAAGTCTAGAATCAACGGCTGCTAAATACAGTAGTTAGTTAAATAGTTAACCAATAGCTACCCAGACAATCTGCATTGACCCTTTTTGCATGAACTCTTTTGACTCATCACATATGCTGCTGCTACTGTTTATTATCTATCCGGTTGCCTAGTCACTTCATACCTACCTACAGTATATGTTCATATCCCTGCACATCGACTCAGTACTGGTTGGGAAAGGCCCATAAGTAAGCATTTAAACTGTTAGTTTCCAAAGCATATGACAAATACAATGACCAAGAGGCCTGCTATGTCTTAGGTAAATCTGCTTTTAGTTTTTTTTTGCCTCTTATGTGGAATTATCTCCAAAGTCCTTAAAGTTGGTGGATTTGGTGCCTCTAGAGCAATTTATTGAAGAATGTGTTGCTTTCATATGACTGCGTTTTGTTTTTCATGTTTTGTGTTTGGTTTTAATGTATTGTGTAATTGATGTGAATACATTTAATTTGGAATGTATTCAGACCCCTTTACATTTTCCATATTTTATTGCTTGAAAGCCTTCTTCAATTAATTAAATACAATGTTTTCAATCTACACACACTACCCTATTATGACAAAGTGGAAACAGATTTTTTTAAATTAAAATTTGGGGTAAAATTAATTGATTGGACATGATTTGGAAAAGCATACACACATCTACAGTATATAAGGTCCCACAGTTTGACAGTGCATGTCAGAACAAAACCCAAAGCCATGAGGTCAAGGGAGTTGTCTGTAGAGCTTTAAGACAGGATTGTGCCAAGGCACAAGGGCAAGTTGGTCAGGATAATGTCTATGAGGGTGCCCATGTTTATGGATTTGGGGTTTTACCTGGTGGGTTCCTTGATGATTTGTGTGAGATTGAGGGCATCTAGCTTAGATTATAGGACTGCCGGGGTGTTAAGCATATCCCAGTTTAGGTCACCTAACAGAACGAATGTAACGGCATAGCAAGAAGGATCGGAGGAGGACCAATGCGCTGCGTGGTAAGTGTCCATAACGTTTATTTTAAGACATAAACTGAACACTATGAAATACAAAACAATAAACATGAATGAAAACCAAAACAGTACCGTGTGGCAACAAACACTCACACGGAAACAAACACCCACAAACCAAAGGTGAAACCCAGGCTACCTAAGTATGATTCTCAATCAGAGACAACGACACCTGCCTCTGATTGAGAACCATACTAGGCTGAACTCAAAACCCCAACATAGAAAAACACACATAGACTGCCCACCCCAACTCACACCCTGACCATACTAAATAAAGACAAAACAAAGGAAATAAAGGTCAGAACGTGACAATGAACTTTGAAGCTATATGGGGGGGGCGATCAATTCACAAATGGTGTCCAGCGGAGGGGGGTCGATAGCAGGCGGAAACAGTGAGAGACTTATTTCTGGAGAGGTTAATTTTTAAAATTAGAAGTTCAAACTGTTTGGGTATAGACCTGGAAAGTATGACAGAACTTTGCAGGCCATCTCTGCAGTAGATTGCAACTCCTCCCCCTTTGGCAGTTCTATCTTGATGGAAAATGTTGTAGCTGGGTATGGAAATCTCAGAATTGTTGGTGGCAAGGACATCAGGGTTGGCGGAGTGTGCTAAAGCAGTGAGTAAAACAAACTTAGGGAGGAGGCTTCTGATGTTGACATGCATGAAACCAAGGTTTTTTCGATCACAGAAGTCAACAAATGAGGGTGCCTGGGGACAGGCGGGGCCTGGGTTTACCGCCACATCACCCGAGGAACAGAGGAGGAGTACTATGAGGGTGCGGCTAAAGGCTATCAAAACTGGTCGCCTAGAGCGTTGGGGACAAAGAATAAAAGGAGCAGATTTCTGGGAGTGCTAGAATAGATTCAGAGCATAATGCGCAGACAGGGGTATGGTGGGGTGCGGGTACAGTGGTGGTAAGCCCAGGCACTGAGTGATGATAAGAGAGGTTGTATCTCTGGATAAGCTGGTTATAATGGCTCATTTGTAAACTAAAACAATGATAACTAACCTAAACAACAGTATACAAGGCATATTGACATATGAGAGAGACATACAGCGAGGCATAAAGTAATCACAGGTGTTGATTTGGAGAGCTAGCTAAGACAACAACATCTAATCAGCTAAAACAGCAACAGGTAAAATGGCGATGCATGGGCGGGTCGGTTAACTACACACAGAGCCTGAGTTCACGGCTGGGGCCGGCAGATTATTATTGTTATTATTTTATAAATAGAAAAAGGCTACCCTGAAACATTGGACCCAAGTTAACAATTTCAAGGCAATGCCACAAAATACTAATTGAGTGTATGTAAACTTTTGACCCACTGGGAATGTGATGAAAGAAATAAAAGCTGAAATAAATCATTATCTCTGGTATTATTCTGACATGTCACATTCTTAAAATAAAGTGGTGATCCTAACTGACCTAAGATTTGTTACTAGAATTAAATGTCAGGAATTGTGAAAAACTGAGTGTATATGTAAACTTCCGACTTCAACTGTACCTGTATAAATAAAGGTGAAATAAATGTCTATCTTACCAACTAGTCTCCTCCTGGGTTTATTTTGACTCTGTGTTGAAGAGAGCGTCTGTGTGGAAAATCAATATGGAGCTGATATGAGCCTCTTCTCCTGCTGCTTGGGGTAAAAGAGAAAAGAGGAGGGGAATGGAGGGAGAGAAAGATGAGTGTTTGAGGGTGGAGAGAGGAAAGGAGAGGTCAGGAGAGGAGATGGGGGAGAGATGAGGGGAGGTGTAACAGGGAGTAATGGAATGAGGCGATAGGGGAGAAAAAGAGGGGTGATGGGGTGAAGAGAAAAGGGGTGAGGTAGAAGAGAGGGGAAATTGTGGAGAATGAAGATGGAGTGAGAGATCAGAGGTGACGAGAGGATAAGAGATGGAGAGTGTGAGATGTGAAGAGAGGTGAGGAGGGGTGAAGAATGGGTGAGGAGGGGTGAAGGAGGAAGAGATGAAAGGGGAGGAGGGCAGAGACAGATAGAGGGGTGAGTGGGGTCGCAGGCTGCAGAAGTACCAGAGAGCTTCTTTTAGGGATCTTGAGGGGTGCAGCGGTCTAAGGCACTGCATCGCAGTTCTAGAGGAGTCACTACAGACCCGGGTTCGATCTCCAGCTGTATCATAACTGGTTGTGATCGGGAGTCCCATAGGGCGGCGTACAATTGGCCCAGCGTCGTCCAGGTTAGAGGAGGGTTTGGCCGGGGGAGACTGTCATTGTAAATAATCATTTGTTCTTAATTAACTGACTTGCCTAGGTAAATGAAGGTTAAATAAAATAAATAAAGAGCGACACACAGACAGAGGAAAGGGGAAGTGATGTAAACATGGGTAACCTGATGACTCTGGTGAGGTGTTGTAGACTATCTGGCATTGCAGGGTAACTAGAGGCTCCACACCAAAGTTTATTTAATGGTGGATTGTCTTTCTCTGTGGCATTCTGTGGTCCTGTGACAGTATTTTTAAACAAGAGGGATGGACACTGAAACCAAGAAACACTGAAACCTACAGACATCAAAAAGAGAATGTTCTGAATTTAGAAAATGAAAGATACATTATAATAATGTAATCCCTCAACTGTTCTACTTGAAAGACCAAGAAACCTTAGCAGACATGGACACACGAAACATAACAACCAATTATGTGACCGCCTGACAAACAGTGAGACCACAGATCATTCATGCACCCAACCCAGCTAACACATTTGGTTCCTTAGAAGTTGTGGGAAACTACATTTTTGGTTTCACATTAGTTGTGGGAAACTATGTTTTTGGTTTCACATTAGTTGTGGGAAACTACGTTTTTGGTTTCACATTAGTTGTGGGAAACTACATTTTTGGTTTCACATTAGTTGTGGGAAACTACGTTTTTGGTTTCACATTAGTTGTGGGAAACTACGTTTTTGGTTTCACATTAGTTGTGGGAAACTACGTTTTTGGTTTCACATTAGTTGTGGGAAACTACGTTTTTGGTTTCACATTAGTTGTGGGAAACTACGTTTTTGGTTTCACATTAGTTGTGGGAAAGAAGCCAAACATTTCCTGACCGGTAAAACCAGATTTTTAAAAAACATCCGAAGAACAGCAGTGAAGTTTTCCTGGGAGGTTTTTCTTAACGCCCTGAGAACATAAATTGAAGGTTATTTTGCGGTTTTGAACATTGAATAACTCACTTTTACTGATTTTTTCAATAAGACACTGCTAGTTTATTTTGGGTTAACTTTATTAACCCAAAATTATTATTATTGAATTTCCTTAGGCAATAATCATGCAAACACACAATGTTTTTATCAGTGAGATATCATGGCATCAGGGAGACTCAAACCTATAGTCTTCTATTCTCCATCTATGGATTTAGTCCACTGCACCACCAGGATGGAGCTGTCATGCCATGTATTTGTTTAACGTATACAAAGCTGTTCATTTTAGTTTATTCATACAGACCCCATTTTAAAGGATACTTCTTAAAGGGATACTTTGCAATACCTTCTACCCTAGAGTCAAATGAAGTTGCTAACTAGCGTTAGTGCAATTTCTAACTAGCGTTAGCACAATGTCTGGAAGTCTATGGTAACTCTAGCATGCTAGTAGATATCATAGACTTAAAGTCATTGTGCTAACGCTAGTTAACAAAACTAGCTTCTTTACATGCAGTGTATCTGTATCCTGCTGGTGGGAGGCCTACCCAACAACATCGGAACTTCTACTCTTTTTATCGTTTTTACCGCCTCCGCATAGAGACGGACTGAACTGCTTTGATTTTGGCCACCTCCATATCTTTCACCTTATTTGGGGATTCCAAGGATGTCACCTCATGTCCTTCACCACAGTTACAACACTTCAGTCCATTGCAATTCCCTTCTGCTATACAGTCTGCATCAAAGTGGTTTTCCCCACACGTCCCACATCTCTGCTCGTTCCATCTGCAGACACATTCTACATGTCCAAACATTGCTTTCATAGCAAAGTCCTGGATATACAGGTTCTGACAGGATAATACACGTCTCAGCAGCACTCGGGTCGGGAGGGACTCCACATAAAAAACACAAGGACCGACAAACTCTTCTCCTTCTTGCCTTTAACCACACGATTCATCCTTTAGCCACATGATTCATCCTTTAGCCACATGATTCATCCTTTGGCCACACGATTCATCCTTTAGCCACACGATTCATCCTTTAGCCACACGATTCATCCTTTAGCCACACGATTCATCCTTTAGCCACACGATTCATCCTTTAACCACACAATTCATCCTTTAGCCACACAATTCATCCTTTAGCCACACTATTTATACTTTAGCCACACGATTCATCCTTAAACCACACAATTCATCCAGCTTACAGTGGCTTGCGAAAGTATTCACCCCCCTTGGCATTTTTCATATTTTGTTGCCTTACAACCTGGAATTAAAACAGATTTTTGGGGGGTTTGTATCATGCCTACCACTTTGAAGATGCAAAATATTTCTTACAGTTTCTCATTTTTCACATCATCCCTAACATGTGCAAAATAATAAGTGCATTTCTCAGAACAATTTGTACAAACTGCAATATACAATAGATATGTTTCGAAAGCTAGTCAGTCACTAAAAATCCTTAGTACATCTCTCAAAAGTAAATATTAATGCCAATGATTAAGTCAGTGTCATCAGAATGATAAGTCATTGAGTCATTGTTCACGAACAAGGTCGTCAAAATGTTTAGGCATGTTGTCAATGTAACTGTGTACTTTGACAGTATTACCTGATGTAAACTTAGGCTACAGTTTGGATGATAGTTACTGTATTGAAAATGCACAAGGCTGCACTTCTATGGCATATATCAATTTCAACAGTACTATTTACATATTACTGTATGTGGGTTATTGATTGAAAGAGACTGGACAACCCAAGGGGCACAAAGGAAAAAAAAACAAAATTAGAAAGAAACACAGGAAACCACCCCTAAGGCACAACTTTTCCGGCAGCACTGTTGTGCTGTCTCTACACATCCAGACATTCCTGTCTGTCGGCCCACATATTCTCATCCACATCACACATTTTGGAATGCCTTATCCATCCTCTGCAGGCGTCTACTGTGATGTCCTCACATGCTGCATCCATTGCAGCCAGCAGGGTCATCTGTGTGTGTGGCTGACGATCGTACACCTTCCACCTCCATGCTGAAAATAACTCCTCAATTGGGTTAAGGAATGGTGAATAAGGTGGGAGGAATTCTATGAGCATCCTCGGGTGGGTCAAAAACCATTGCCTTATGATGTTTGATCGATGGAAACTCACATTATCACAAATGACCACATACTTTGGCAAATCCTCTCTAAAAAGACCCCTCTCATCATCAGGGATGTAGAGAGTCTCTAAAAAGTTGAGTAGATGCTGGGTGTTGTATGGCCCTATATGGGTTAGGACACCATGCTCCGAAATAGCAGCACACATGGTGATATTTCCTCCCCGTTGGCCTGGCAAATCCACAGTAGCTCTGTGACCGATGATATTCCGACCCCGCCTTCTGCATTTGGTCAGGTTGAAGCCAGCCTCATACACGTATACAAAGTTGTGAGAGGGTTCACTTGATTCCAATTCCATTATACGCTATATCCCAGAACACACAGTTGAATTTGTTTTGGTAAGGAAGAGTGAAATAAAATGTACATATATTGCATTTTCCTTCCACAGTAATGGAAATGTGTGCAGTTTATGCTTACTGTACTATGTATCACTATAAAATGTTGCTGTAAAGTAGTTACATAGATATATGTTTTACCTGTACATACTGGTACCGTAGCTCCTTAACTCTGTCCTCATTCCTTTGGAATGGTACACGGTACAGCTGTTTCATACTCATCTGGTTTCTATGCAGCACCCTGTCGATGGTTGAGATGCTAACCGTATGGATGTTTTCAAAGACATCGTTGTCTTCTATAATGGTCCTTTGTATTTCCCTGAGTCTCATGGCATTGTTTGCTCGGAACCATGGTGCAAATAGCCTCCTCCTGTTGAGGTGTGAAAAGGCGTCCTCTGCCACCGGTTTGAGGTAATCTTGCAGTCCTATGTGGGGAAAAATGCAGTGATGCATCGCACACTTTCACCTAGACAAAAACTATGCGAACACACATTTTACTGTAAAACATACAGGTGGGTGCATGTAAGGTGCAGTATGTATCTGTATAGAGTATATTTCTGTATGCTGTGAAATACAAGTGGACTACTGTAATATGAAGCATTGTAGGAAGTATACAGTATACTGCTTATATACAGTAACAGTGCACTGTACATTGGTGGACATACCTGTTCTCTCTTCGAAACGTTTGAACTATTGAGGACACGGTTGATCTCCCAATATTTGGCTGCACCCTTCGACCCGCCTCAGCCATTGTAAGGCCATGATTGACAACTGGGTCTACAATAGTGGCCCTTATGTCATCAGATATGCGCCCATGTCCTCTTCTGCCTTTTCCTCTGTTTTGCCTTCCACCACGCATCCTTGCTCCTCTTCTTCCTCCTCTTGGTTGTTGACGCTGTTCGTTTCCTGGTCCATCCATTATTGGAAAATTGCAACTCTGTGTTGTGGTCTGTCTATATATGCTTGCCAATTGATTCTTCATGAGATGCACCTTTGAGCAATTTAGACAACTGGTTGATTGTTGGTTGAACTAACACCTTACATTCCTTCATGAGTGAGGGTCAATTTCACCTGCACGATTCATCAATTCATGTTTTTGTACAAAAGGTCTAATAGAAATGTGTAAAACTATGCTTTACAGTTTATGACAAATAGTTCAACAATTTTGCATGTAATGGCTTATGCAAGGAACTAATGCCTAGATGTTTTGAGGGGTAAGACTATTCAACAGAGAACCATCTACTATATTTTGATCAACATGACATGAGCAATTGATAATGTGGAAAAAAGCTGACACTTGTACATTATCAATTGCAATTTGTTCAAAGGAATAAGAAAAACTGACTGAGAAAAACGACTGAGAAAAACTGTGTTGTGAAACAAACAAGAAATAAGGCAAAAAAACAGAAAACTTGAACATGCGTAACGTGCGTATTCATCCCCGAAAAGTCAATACTTTGTAGTACTTTGTAGAGCCACCTTTTGCAGCGATTACAGCTGCAAGTCTCTTGGCGTATGTCTATAAGCTTGGCACATCTAGCCAATAGGATTTTTGTCCAGTCTTCAAGGCAAAACTGTGGCCAAAATCTCCTTCAAGTTGGATGGGTTCTGCTGGTGTACAGCAATCTTTAAGTCATACCACAGATTCTCAATTGGATTGAGATATGGGCTTTGTCTAGGCCATTCCAAGATACTTAAATGTTTCCCCTTAAACAACTCAAGTGTTCCTTTAGCAGTATAGTTAGGGTCATTGTGCTGCTGGAAGGTGAATCTCCGTCCCTGTCTCAAATCTCTGGAAGACTGAAACAGGTCTCCCTCAAGAATTTCCCTGTATTGAGCACCATCCATCATTCCTACAATTCTGACCAGTTTTCCAGTCCCTGCCGATGAAAAACATCCCTACAGGGATGGTGACTCGGGGTGATGAGAGGTGTTGGTTTGCACCAGAAATAGCATTTTACTTGTTGGCCAAAAAGCTCAATATTAGTCTAATCTGACCAGAGAACCGTCCTCCATATGTTTGGGGAGTCTCCCATATGCCTTTTGGCGAACACTAAAAGTGTTTGCTTATTTGTTTCTTTAAGCAATGGCTTTTTTCTTTGCCACTCTTCTGTAAAGCTCAGCTTTGTGGTGTGTATGGCTTAAAATGGTCCTATGGACAGATACTCCAATCTCTGCTATGAAGCTTTGGTCTCTTCGTTGCCTCTCTGATTACAGTTTTTTCCAACTGCTTAAACACAAAATCTTTTCATGTCACACGATTTTTGAAACATCTCGCTCAAAGTGCAAAACTACACACCAAATATCCAAAACCATAAGCTATTTCTCAGCCTTTGACTCAGTTGTCAATTGTATGAAACACTTTTCTCAAAACACGACACACAATTCTCTACCTAAAACACAAAAATCTAACAGGAAGTGACTTGCTTTCCTTTTCCAAACACAACCAATCAAAATGCTACACTTATTCACCAGGTCACACACACACTCCTCACATGTGCAAACACTAATAGCTTAACTGATCACTAACCAATCACTGCTTTACTGTAGTATAGGCCTATAAATAGGTCAAAGGTCAGATTACCTGTTTTGAACAATGGATGCCAACAATGGACAGAGAGCAAGAGGAGTAAGAGGGAGAGGAAGAGGAAGAAGAGGTATAGGGCAAAGAAGACAAGGAAGGAGAGCCATCTCTGATGAGATTAGGGCAACACTTGTTGATCATGTGATCAACCAAGGTTTGACCATGAAAGAGGCTGGACTGAGAGTCCAGCCCAACTTGAGTCGATTTACATAATTCGAACCTTCATAAATGAGAACAGGAATGCAACTATCTCATGACTATTTTAGCATTACAGTAATGTACTGTAAAATACTTATGACTGCATAGTATTGCATAAACATTTGTAACTCTAAGCCATCCATTTACTGCACTGCATTGAATGAATGAGGTTGGTTATCATGCTGTACTACATTTTTTTGTACATTGTTTACAGTTCAAATCAAATCAAATTTTATTTGTCACATACACATGGTTAGCAGATGTTAATGCGAGTGTAGCGAAATGCTTGTGCTTCTAGTTCCGACAATGCAGTAATAACCAACAAGTAATCTAACTAACAATTCCAAAAAAACTACTGTCTTATACACAGTGTAAGGGGATAAAGAATATGTACATAAGGATATATGAATGAGTGATGGTACAGAGCAGCATAGGCAAGATACAGTAGATGATATCGAGTACAGTATATACATATGAGATGAGTATGTAAACCAAGTGGCGTAGTTAAAGTGGCTAGTGATACATGTATTACATAAGGATGCAGTCGATGATATAGAGTACAGTATCTACGTATGCATATGAGATGAATAATGTAGGGTAAGTAACATTATATAAGGTAGCATTGTTTAAAGTGGCTAGTGATATATTTACATCATTTCCCATCAATTCCCATGATTAAAGTGGCTGGAGTAGAGTCAGTGTCATTGACAGTGTGTTGGCAGTAGCCACTCAATGTTAGTGGTGGCTGTTTAACAGTCTGATGGCCTTGAGATAGAAGCTGTTTTTCAGTCTCTCGGTTCCAGCTTTGATGCACCTGTACTGACCTCGCCTTCTGGATGACAGCGGGGTGAACAGGCAGTGGCTCGGGTGGTTGATGTCCTTGATGATCTTTATGGCCTTCCTGTAGCATCGGGTGGTGTAGGTGTCCTGGAGGGCAGGTAGTTTGCCCCCGGTGATGCGTTGTGCAGACCTCACTACCCTCTGGAGAGCCTTACGGTTGAGGGCAGTGCAGTTGCCATATCAGGCGGTGATACAGCCCGCCAGGATGCTCTCGATTGTGCATCTGTAGAAGTTTGTGAGTGCTTTTGGTGACAAGCCAAATTTCTTCAGCCTCCTGAGGTTGAAGAGGCGCTGCTGCGCCTTCCTCACGATGCTGTCTGTGTGAGTGGACCAATTCAGTTTGTCTGTGATGTGTATGCCGAGGAACTTAAAACTTGCTACCCTCTCCACTACTGTTCCATCGATGTGGATGGGGGGGGTGTTCCCTCTGCTGTTTCCTGAAGTCCACAATCATCTCCTTAGTTTTGTTGACGTTGAGTGTGAGGTTATTTTCCTGACACCAGTCCTATGCTGAACACGTACTGTGTTTGAATTCTGTACAGAGTGGAAAGGCAAAGACATCATGGAGGACGAGGATGCTTGTTTACAGATGTACAAGAGACTGCAATTATAAATATGGTTTTGGCCAACAATGCAATTAGGATTCGAGAGATAAGAGAGCATATCTTGAATAATGACACCATATTTAACAACATCAATGCTGTGAGCCTGTCAACTTTACAAGGTGCCATTTGAGAGAAACTCTGACAGTCAAGAATATGCGACATGACTTTGTGGAGGTATGTATGCAACACTACTTCCAGTACTTCAGACATACCATATTTACTCATCTGTATATCCTTTTGTCTGTTACAGAGAGTATTGGAGCTGGATGCCCATGTAATTCGCCATTCATTTATTTATGAGGATGAGGTTGGCTTCAACCTCACCAAAAAACAGGCGCCGCGGAAGAAATGTAATAGGACAGAGGGCAATTACCAATGTCCCTGGACAGAGTGGGGGTAATATAACAATGTGTGCTGCCATCACTCAAAACGGGGTCCTCCATCACAATGCCACACTGGGTCCGTACAACACCGGCCATATGCTCACTTTTCTGGATGCAATTTACACAATGCTTGTCTCTGTGGTTTTATGGGACAATGTTAGTTTTCACCGGGCTGTTCTGGTCCAAAACTGGTTTACCACCATTCCACAATTTGTAGTTTTGTACCTACCCCCATATTCACCTTTTCTAAATCCCATAGAGGAATTCTTCTCAGCCTGGCGCTGGAAAGTGTATGATCGTCAACCCTATGCCCGCATGCCGCTTCTCCGGGCAATGGAGGACGCATGTGTGGACATAGAGGTTTCCTCTGTCCAAGGCTGGTGTGTGCTATTTCTTTTCTTTCTTTTTTTCTTTTTCTTTTTTAAAATTTGACCCCTTTCCCCCCCCCTATTTCGTGGTATCCAATTATTGTAGTAGCTACTATCTTGTCTCATCGCTACAGCTCCCGTACGGGCTCGGGAGAGACAAAGGTTGAAAGTCATGCGTCCTCCGATACACAACCCAACCAAGCCGCACTGCTTCTTAACACAGCGTGCATCCAACCCGGAAGCCAGCCGCACCAATGTGTCGGAGGAAACACCGTGCACCAGGCCACCTTGGTTAGCGCACACTACGCCCAGCCCGCCACAGGAGTCGCTGGTGCGCGATGAGACAAGGACACCCCTACCGACCAAGCCCTCCCAAACCCAGGCGACGCTAGGCCAATTGTGCGTCGCCCCACGGACAGCGTGCCGGTTACGACAGAGCCTGGGCGCGAACCCAGGGACTCTGATGGCAGAGCTGGCGCTGCAGTACAGCGCCCTTAACCACTGCGCCACCCGGGAGGCCTATGTGTGCTATTTCTATGCTTTCCGTTCTTATGATTTTTTGTGTCTTTTAGTTTCGGGTTTTGTACAGCAGCTTCAAACAGCTAAAAATACAATATTTTGGGGTTTGGAAAATACATTTCACAGCGGTTTAGATGGTACAATGATTCTCTACACTATACTTGCTTGTTTTGTTACATGAACAGAAATTACAGGAACTATTTGAATTGTAGCAACCAGGAAATGGCTCTTGCATCTTTAAACAATGGCTGTGAGCGATGCCTGATCAATAATATTGATTTCTTTGTCTTGTTTTTCGCTTTGATGCTGTCAAAACCCCATCACCCACGAGCCACATCTCACCGTAATGCTGTAATGAGTATAGGGTTCTGAGTTCGTGTTCGTGTTGGTGGGTGGTTATATTTGCCCTATTTCACACATGCACAAGTGTGTATTAATGCGCTTGTGTGAATTGGAAATTCGTTTTTTTGCACATCCCATTCTCCCTGAGACACCCTCGGGGAGTGTATAGTTTTCTAATAGATTGGTGCAAGTAGGGGGTTGTTTATTCCTCAATGACAAGGATGGTGCTACTGTGTCTCATGTTGTTAGGTGCATTATGGGTTGGCAATAAATGAGGTAAGTGGATTTCTTCATACGTTGGGCATTTAATGCTTTTCTATGCCACCTGAGAGTTACAATTATCTGGGTGTTGTGTGTGAGAGCATGAATGGTTTCTGTGAAAGATTATGGTTTCTTAGTACTGTGTGGCCTGTCACAATTTTCACTCTACCTTTCTTCTCTTTGTGTCTTATGTCTGAAATCCATCACCGCTGTAGTCAGTGCTGCCGCTGGGCATAACGTCCTGGTGTAGTCAGTTCTACCACTGGGCCCAACGTCCTGGTGTAGTCAGTTCTACCGCTGGGCCCAACGTCCTGGTGTAGTCAGTGCTGCCGCTGGGCCCAACGTCCTGGTGTAGTCAGTGCTGCCGCTGGGCCCAAAGTCCTGGTGTAGTCAGTTCTACCACTGGGCCCAACGCCCTGGTGTAGTCAGTTCTACCGCTGGGCCCAACGTCCTGGTGTAGTCAGTGCTGCCGCTGGGCCCAACGTCCTGGTGTAGTCAGTGCTACCGCTGGGCCCAACGTCCTGGTGTAGTCAGTTCTACCACTGGGCCCAACGTCCTGGTGTAGTCAGTTCTACCGCTGGGCCCAACGTCCTGGTGTAGTCAGTGCTGCTGCTGGGCCCAACGTCCTGGTGTAGTCAGTGCTTCCGCTGGGCCCACCGTCCTGGTATAGTCAGTGCTGCCGCTGGGCCCAACGTCCTGGTGTAGTCAGTGCTTCCGCTGGGCCCAACGTCCTGGTGTAGTCAGTGCTTCCGCTGGGCCCAACATCCTGGTGCCCAAACATCTCATGCCCAAACATCTGTGCCCAAACATCTCATGCCCAAACATCTGTGCCCAAACATCTCATAGCTCCATTCATCAGAGCATATAATATGTGTTGTGATAATAATCTGTAGGTAGATAAAGTGATGTGATAATCATCTGTAGGTAGATAGTGTTGTGATAATCATCTGTAGGTAGATAGTGTTGTGATAATCATCTGTAGGTAGATAAAGTGATGTGATAATCATCTGTAGGTAGATAAAGTGTTGTGATAATCATCTGTAGGTAGATAAAGTGATGTGATAATCATCTGTAGGTAGATAAAGTGTTGTGATAATCATCTGTAGGTAGATAAAGTGTTGTGATAATCATCTGTAGGTAGATAAAGTGTTGTGATAATCATCTGTAGGTAGATAGTGTTGTGATAATCATCTGTAGGTAGATAGTGTTGTGATAATCATCTGTAGGTAGATAGTGTTGTGATAATCATCTGTAGGTAGATAAAGTGTTGTGATAATCATCTGTAGGTAGATAAAGTGTTGTGATAATCATCTGTAGGTAGATAGTGTTGTGATAATCATCTGTAGGTAGATAGTGTTGTGATAATCATCTGTATGTAGATAGTGTTGTGATAATCATCTGTGGGTAGATAGTGTTGTGATAATCATCTGTGGGTAGATAGTGTTGTGATAATCATCTGTAGGTAGATAGTGTTGTGATAATCATCTGTAGGTAGATAGTGTTGTGATAATCATCTGTGGGTAGATAGTGTTGTGATAAACATCTGTAGGTAGATAAAGTGTTGTGATAATCATCTGTAGGTAGATAAAGTGTTGTGATAATCATCTGTAGGTAGATAAAGTGATGTGATAATCATCTGTAGGTAGATAAAGTGATGTGATAATCATCTGTAGGTAGATAAAGTGTTGTGATAATCATCTGTAGGTAGATAAAGTGTTGTGATAATCATCTGTAGGTAGATAAAGTGTTGTGATAATCATCTGTAGGTAGATAAAGTGTTGTGATAATCATCTGTAGGTAGATAAAGTGTTGTGATAATCATCTGTAGGTAGATAGTGTTGTGATAATCATCTGTAGGTAGATAGTGTTGTGATAATCATCTGTAGGTAGATAGTGTTGTGATAATCATCTGTGGGTAGATAGTGTTGTGATAATCATCTGTGGGTAGATAGTGTTGTGATAATCATCTGTAGGTAGATAGTGTTGTGATAATCATCTGTAGGTAGATAGTGTTGTGATAATCATCTGTGGGTAGATAGTGTTGTGATAAACATCTGTAGGTAGATAAAGTGTTGTGATAATCATCTGTAGGTAGATAAAGTGTTGTGATAATCATCTGTAGGTAGATAAAGTGATGTGATAATCATCTGTAGGTAGATAAAGTGATGTGATAATCATCTGTAGGTAGATAAAGTGTTGTGATAATCATCTGTAGGTAGATAAAGTGATGTGATAATCATCTGTAGGTAGATAAAGTGTTGTGATAATCATCTGTAGGTAGATAAAGTGTTGTGATAATCATCTGTAGGTAGATAAAGTGTTGTGATAATCATCTGTAGGTAGATAGTGTTGTGATAATCATCTGTAGGTAGATAGTGTTGTGATAATCATCTGTAGGTAGATAGTGTTGTGATAATCATCTGTAGGTAGATAAAGTGTTGTGATAATCATCTGTAGGTAGATAAAGTGTTGTGATAATCATCTGTAGGTAGATAGTGTTGTGATAATCATCTGTAGGTAGATAGTGTTGTGATAATCATCTGTAGGTAGATAGTGTTGTGATAATCATCTGTGGGTAGATAGTGTTGTGATAATCATCTGTGGGTAGATAGTGTTGTGATAATCATCTGTAGGTAGATAGTGTTGTGATAATCATCTGTAGGTAGATAGTGTTGTGATAATCATCTGTGGGTAGATAGTGTTGTGATAAACATCTGTAGGTAGATAAAGTGTTGTGATAATCATCTGTAGGTAGATAAAGTGTTGTGATAATCATCTGTAGGTAGATAAAGTGTTGTGATAATCATCTGTAGGTAGATAAAGTGTTGTGATAATCATCTGTAGGTAGATAAAGTGTTGTGATAATCATCTGTAGGTAGATAGTGTTGTGATAATCATCTGTAGGTAGATAGTGTTGTGATAATCATCTGTAGGTAGATAAAGTGTTGTGATAATCATCTGTAGGTAGATAGTGTTGTGATAATCATCTGTAGGTAGATAGTGTTGTGATAATCATCTGTAGGTAGATAGTGTTGTGATAATCATCTGTAGGTAGATAGTGTTGTGATAATCATCTGTGGGTAGATAGTGTTGTGATAATCATCTGTGGGTAGATAGTGTTGTGATAATCATCTGTAGGTAGATAGTGTTGTGATAATCATCTGTAGGTAGATAGTGTTGTGATAATCATCTGTGGGTAGATAGTGTTGTGATAAACATCTGTAGGTAGATAAAGTGTTGTGATAATCATCT
The DNA here is from genome assembly GCF_002021735.2 of Oncorhynchus kisutch. Lineage (NCBI taxonomy): Eukaryota > Metazoa > Chordata > Actinopteri > Salmoniformes > Salmonidae > Oncorhynchus > Oncorhynchus kisutch. Next base: position 76,042,291 of record NC_034188.2, on the reverse strand, counting down.
GTAGGTAGATAGTGTTGGGATAATCATCTGTAGGTAGATAGTGTTGGGATAATCATCTGTAGGTAGATAGTGTTGGGATAATCATCTGTAGGTAGATAAAGTGTTGTGATAATCATCTGTAGGTAGATAAAGTGTTATGATAATCATCTGTAGATTATCAAAGCCACACACTACCACTTATGCATCTACAGAACATGCCAACCCAGTCGTAGGCATAGTCATGAGAATAGCATTTGGATAATCATGACTCGCTACTCATTTACCCCTCACACTAACAATCTGCGGCACTAACACGTAGGCACACATGCTGAAACACACAAGCCAACAAACCCAGGCATATACAGTACACAGACACACGCACACATACATACTCCCCACACAACCTCGGAGGCAGTCTATGACATGAGGGTATTTTATCAAAATAAATGTTTCCACTTATTGTGACATGGGCCTCTCAAACACAGAGACACAGAACCCCAGGGAGCACGCTGATTATTGGATTCCACCAATGATATCTCTTTCTGCCTAGCCCTTCTGACCTCCTTTGTTATGCTTTGTCTTCTTTCTCTCATTCTCTCTCTCTTCTCCAACTCTCTCTTCTCTCATTTATCTATCTGTTCCTCTCTCGTGCTCTCTCTCCCTCTCTCTGCCGTTCTGGCTCCCTGCAGGATGGTGAATGTTGGAGGCACTTTGAGTGAGTTTCTCCATAATTTCCTACTTGATCCTCATATTCACTAGTCAGTGACAGCACTGGGATATGAAATGGAAAATGAGAAGTTGTGTGTGAGGTTGGGGGGTATAGAGGGAGGGCAGTGTGTGTAAGGCTTGAGGATGCGTGTGTGTGTGTGTGTGGGTCAATGAGGATGTGTGTGTGTGTGTGTCTGTGTATGTGTGTGTCTGTGTGTCTGTGTGTGTGTGTGTGTGAGTCAATGATAATTACCACCATGGCAACAGAAAAAGAGAGTGCGTTTATGTGTGGGAGTGTGTGGCGAGGTTGAGAGTTGGGAATTTAGCTACACTGACAGACAGACTTCGTGTGTGTGTGTGTGTATGTGTGTGTGTGTGTGTGTGTGTGTGTGTGTGTGTGTGTGTGTGTGTGTGTGCGCGTATCTGTGTGCATATATACGTGTGTGTGTGTGGAATACTCAGCCATAATGAGGAATGTACCACAGAATGGTAATTGCAAAGCTACTCACAGAAATGCTTCATAAGCCCAATTTTAGAGACTAAAACTAAAACGTTCAGTCCATCCTTCAGTACTGATAAGTCAAACAATTCTTTATATTAATATAATATAATCCACTACTCTGTACGGTCACGGTGAGTGAGGCTTTTTTAAACTGATGAAAGTTTGTTTCTACCTGCAGGTTGGGTCTGATATGAATATATTACTCCACATACACAGAGTGTACAAAACATTATGAACACGTGGTCTTTCTATTACAATCCACTTCAATCAGTGTAGCTGAAGGGGAGGAGACGGGTTAAAGAAGGATTTTTAAGCTTTGAGACAATTGAGATGTGTATGTGTGTCATTCAGATTTAAGTGCCTTTGAACGGGGTATGGCAGTAGGTGCCAGGCGCACCAGTTTGAGTGTGGCAAGAACTGCAATGCTGCTGGTTTTTTTCAAGCTCAACAGTTTCCAGTGTGAATCAAGAATGGTCCACCACCCAAAGGACATCCAGCCAACTTGACACAACTGTGGGAAGCATTGGAGTCAACATGTGCCAGAATCCCTGGTGAACACAACTCAATATTTGAAATGTGTTGGAAATGTTTTGTACACTGTACATGTTGTTATGATAAATGAAACTATGAGGGGAGTGGAATGGAGACCTGCCAGTTATGTATATCTGTAGCATGAGTCCATTTTAGGCAGTTTGCACCAGGGTGAGTTATGAGGCTGTTGAAGTACAAAAATGATCTACATTTGGAGAATTTAGACGATTGTTGGACTTTCCCTTAGATCTTCCATTTTATTGTCATACAAATGTTAAAGCAGCTGCTACATACAAGGTTTTAGGAACGTTCCCTGAAAATCATTTCTATAGACCCTTCCTGGTGGGTAACCAAGCCTAGACCCTCAACAGATATACAGTACTTCATGTGTTCACAGGGGGTTGCCATGGCGAAGGTCACCAGCAGGGGCGGATACTAAGTGCCGTCATTTGTTTCGGCTAATTGTTACAGAATGATCGCCCAGGGGAATTAGCAACAGGATCTAAGTGCTTTCCTTAATTAGCCATATAGAAAACAAATCTGATAGGACCCGTGTTAGCTTGTTCGTTAGCATAGAAGACCATCTGTCCATCTGCATGATGGTGGCAGTCTAGGATTCCATGTGGTGGTGCTGGTATTCTAACACCACCACTGACAATTCATAACAAATGTTTCCAATAAGACTCCACAATGTAGCCAGGCAGGGCTGAGTTGATTTCAGTTAAAATTATTTCAAACGTTTGGGGGGAACCTGTGTCCTGAGGCTGGTTGGCTACTGTGTGTAATGAACAAATGAACAGTGACTGGAATGGCCCAGAGACAAGGGAAAGGAACAGTAGTGGAGATAATTGAGGAGAAAATGGCAGTGTAACATTTAATTGGGAGGCTGGAGGGTGAGAATGTAAGAACAGTGTCCTTTAGCTAATTGGTCTGTTTCAGACTGTTTCCTGTATTTGGTTGGCTGTTTGGGAGAGCTGCAAAGCTGTAGTACATACCCTGATTTAAATGCCAAGTGTTTGATGTAAATTTGAAGCCTTGAAGAAAAGAAAAAAAACAGCATTTAAAAGGTTTTGTCATTGTGTGGAGGTAGAAGTCTAGCTAAAGTAACGAGGAATAGCTTGTTGAACATAAGTGAAAAGTGGGGCATCCAATCTTCGGTTGAGTGGCTTCATGTTCAAAAGGACTTTAATAAGGAAACTGACAAGGTTTGGTCGTACTGACACTGGCATTTCATTACTGAAGGAAATGTTCAGAGATAAGTCCTAATTCTATTCTAATTCTGTAGGGATATTAGGTGTAACAGAAAAGGTAGTGAGAAAGTCTGACAGTAGAGGTGTAAGGGCTGCTTCTCATTTGTGTCATGGATGAAACTTTACCAGGACGGCCAAGAGTCTGTCTATTTGAAGTATAATTGAGACAATGAGCTTGACTGAATACACTGGTTCAACATGACAAGATAATTAGAGGTATGAAATCCTATCATCATAAGGTGCCATAAATATAATACATTAGGCTATACCATTTATCTGATCATTTCTATAAGAAATCCTATCATCATAAGGTTCCATAATTATAATTAATTAGGCTATACCGTATGTATCTGATTAAAAGACTAACTCTTGACCGTCTGAATTTGGCACAAAATGAAACAAGATGCATGTTTCTCACAGAGACATAATTTATTTGTTCATTTTCATGAACCACTGGCATACATTATAAATGCTCTTTCACACTATCAGTGCATGACTCACTTTATGTTTCTTCCTTTCGGGATCTCACGTCTCTCTCACGTCTCTCTCTCTCTCTCTCTTTCTTTCTTTCTTTCTGTTTCTTTGTCTACCCTATTCTTACTACTCTCTCTTTCTATGCATTGGTTCCATCCTCTTTCATTATGTCTTGGTGAGTCTCTGCCTCTCCATGGCCCTGTGCTACCTATCCATCTGTGGAGTGTCATGCCTGTCGTTGCTCCTCCTCTCTGGATATCAAAAACCTTTTGACTTTGATTAAACTGTCTAGTTAAACATGACACTTTCACCTTCCACGTCCTGCATGCCTCAACAGCAACAAGGGCATCTATCTCTTTCCCTCTCTTCTCCCCTCTGTCAACCACTATCTATGTAATTCACGCCCTTATCTCTCTCTTCCTGTCTCCCTTCCCTTCTTTTTTCTCCTATTTCTCCTATTCAAATTGGCTGGTATTCCTGTGTGGCCGGTTGGTGGTGCCTGGAGTGTGTTATCAGAGGGCCACAGCAGTGCTGGCTGATATTAGCTTGGCAGTTCAAAGCGGCTGTGGGCACCATGGGGACCGTTCCCACCTGCCAGGCCAAAGCATGTAGCATATCTAATCAGACACACTAGGATCATTAGCACAGTGGAACAGGCGGACTGACAGGGCCAGAGCTCAGTTCTCACTCACATGCACACACACACACACACATACATACACACACACACACACACACCTCTCTCTCTCCATCTCTACATACACTTTATATAAAAAAGTATGGGGACACCTCTTCAAATTAGTGGATTCAGCTATTTTAGCTACAGTTGTTGTTGACAGGTACAGTTGAAGTCGGAAGATTACATACACCATAGCCAAATCCATTTAAACTCAGTTTTTCACAATTCCTGACATTACATCCTAGTAAAAAATCCCTGTTTTAGGTCAGTTAAGATCACCACTTTATTTTAAGAATGTGAACTGTCAGAATAATTGTAGAGAGTGATTTATTTCAGCTTTTATTTATTTCATCACATTCCCAGTGGGTCAGAAGTTTACATACACTCAATTAGTATTTGGTAGCATTGCCTAAATTGTTTAACTTGGGTCAAACGTTTCAGGTAGCCTTCCACAAGCTTCCCACAAAGAGTTGGGTGAATTTTGGCCATTTACTCCTGACAGAGCTGGTGTAACTGAGTCGGTTTTGTAGGTCTCCTTGCTCGCACATGCATTTTCAGTTCTGCCCACAAATTTTCTATAGGACGGAGGTCAGGGCTTTGTGATGGCTACTCCAATACCTTGACTTTGCTGTCCTTAAGCCATTTTGCTACAGCTTTGAAAGTATGCTTGGGGTTGTTGTCCATTTGGAAGACCCATTTGCGACCAAGCTTTAACTTCCTGACTGCTGGCTTAAGATGTTGCTTCAACATATCCACATCATTTTCCTCCTCATGATGGCATCTATGGTTGGGATGGGTGTTCTTCGGCTTGCAAGCCTCCCACTTTTTCCTCCAAACATAACAATGGTCATTATGGCCAAACAGTTCTATTTTTGTTTCATCAGACCAGAGGACATATCTCCAAAAAGTACGATCTTTGTCCCCATGTGCAGTTGCAACCGTAGTCTGGCTTTTTTATGGTGGTTTTGGAGCAGTGGCTACTTCCTTGCTGAGCAGCCTTTCAGGTTATGTCGATATAGGAACCGTTTTACTGTAGCTATAGATACTTTTGTACCTGTTTCCTCCAGCATCTTCACAAGGTCCTTTGCTATTGTTCTGGGATTTATTTGCTCTTTTCGCACCAAAGTACGTTCATCTCTAGGAGACAGAACGTGTCTCCTACCTGAGCGGTATGATTGCTGTGTACAGATGAATGTGGTTCCTTCAGGCGTTTGGAAATCGCTCCCAAGGGTGAACCAGACTTGTGGAGATCAACAATTTTGTTTCTGAAATCTTGGCTCATTTCTTTTGATTTACCATGATGTCAAGCCAAGAAGCACTGATTTTAAAGCTAGGCCTTGAAATACATCCACAGGTACACCTCCAATTGACTCAAATGATGTCAATTAGCCTATCAGAAGCTTCTAAAGTCATGACATAATTTTCTGGAATTTTCCAAGCTGTTTAAAGGCACAGTCAACTTAGTGTATGTCAACTTCTGACCCATTGAAATTGTGATACAGTTAATTATAAGTGAAATAATCTGTCTGTAAACAATTGTTGGAAAAATTACTTGTGTCATGCACAAAGTAGATGTCTTAACCGACTGTTAACTATATTTAGTTAACATTAAAATTGTGGAGAGGTTGAAAAACGAGTTTTAATGACTCCAACCTAAGTGTATGTAAACTTCCGACTTCACAGTTGATTAAAACTCGTTTACACACACACAATATTCAATTGTGAATGCTTTCCGCTAGATGTTTGAAGATTGCTGCGGGGACTTGCTTCCAATAATTAAGCCAGAAGAGCATTGGTGAGGTCGCGCACTGATGTTGGGCGATTATTAGGCCTGGCTTACAGTCAGTGTTCCAATTCATACCAAAGGTTTTCAATGGGGTTAAGTTCAGGGCTGTATGCAGGCCAGTCAAGTTCTGATTTGCCAAAACTATAGTTTGTTAACAAGAAATTTGGGGAATGGTTGAAAAACAAGTTTTAATGACTCCAACCTAAGTGTATGTAAACTTCCGACTTCAACTTTATATAAAATCAAGCACACAGCCATGAAATCTCCATATAGAAACATTGGCAGTAGAATGGCCGTACTGAAGAGCTCAGTGACATTCAACATGGAAACGTCATAGGATGCTATATTTCCAACAAGCTTGTTAGTCAAATTTCTGCCCTGCTAGAGCTTCCCCCGTCAACAGTAGGTGCTGTTATTGTGAAGTGGAAACGTTGAGGAGCAACAACTGCTCAGCCACGAAGTCGTAGGCCACACAAGCTCACAGAATGGGACCGCTGAGTGCTGAAGAGCTAACTACCGAGTTCCAAACTGCCTCTGGAAGCAACATCACCACAATAACTATTCGTCGGGAACTTCATGAAATGGCAGAGCAGTCGCACATAAGCCTAATATCACCATGCACAATGCCAAGCGTCGGCTTGAGGGATGTAAAGCTTGCCGCCATTGGACAGTAGAAACACTTTCTTTGGAGTGATGAATCAAGCTTCACTGTCTGGGTTTGGCAGATGCCAGGAGAATGCTTCCTGCCCGAATGCATTGTGCCAACTGTAAAGTTTGGTGGAGGAGGAATAATAGTCCGGGGCTGTTTTTCATTGTTCAGGCCCCTTAGTTCCAGTGAAGGGAAATATTAATGCTACAGCATACAATGACATTCTAGATGATTCTGTGTTTCCAACTTTGTGGCAACAGTTTGGGGAAGGCCCTTTCCTGTTTCAGCATGCCGATGCCCCTGTGCACAAAGTGAGGCCCATACAGATATGATTTGTCGAGAACGGTGTGGGAGAACTTGACTGGCCTGCACAGACCTTTGGGATGAATTGGAATGCCGACTGCAAGCCAGGCCTAATAATCGCCCAACTTCATTGCCCAAGCTCACCAATGCTCTTGTGGCTGAATGGAAGCAAGTCCCCGCAGCAATGTTCCAACTAGTGGAAAGCCTTTCCAGAAGAGTGGAGGCTGTTATAGCAGCAAAGGGGGGACCAACTCCATATTAATGCCCATGTTTTTTGAGTGAGATGTTCGACGAGCAGGTGTCCACATACTTTTGGTCATGTAGTGTATGTCTCACTCTCCCAATATAGACTCTCTCCATCGCTCTCTCTCTCTCTCTTTGTATTACGCACGAGGAGACAGGAGGAAACCTGTCCATCCAGACCTGACTTGGTTCAACATCATATTATCTCTGATGTGCTCCTGTTTGCCTTGGCTCAAACCACAGGACTACAAGCTTTGCACAACACTCACACATGCTGGGTAAATGCTGTCTCTTCCCAGTGCCACTGTGTCTCTGACACAACTCATCATGGGTGGAGAGCCATGAGACTGGTAAGCAAGACTGGCTACTTGGTGTCTCTTTTTCGTCTGCTGAAGAAAACTTGGAACTCTTGACATGCAGCCAATTATTGTGCGACTAGAAAAACCTGCAAGCTATCTGCTTCATGACGTATTGTGGGATGGTTTTCTTCACTGTTTGATGTTGATGACAATAGTCAACCATCAGGTGGTATGGGATTTGTTGTGAACAAGCTGAAATTAAAAACAGACGTGTTGTTTGAGCCAACTCCCAATGACTGATGTTTGTATCTCGGATCTGGAATCTGAGACAGAAGAAAACATTCTCGAATACTGATAATTGAATTATTTGTTTCAATAGAATAGAAAAGAAGAGAAGAAAGGTGGGCCTGGTATCTCCACACTCAGCAGTGCTCTGAAAGGTGGGCCTGGTATCTCCACACTCGGCAGTGCTCTGAAAGGTGGGCCTGGTATCTCCGCACTCGGCAGTGCTCTGAAAGGTGGGCCTGGTATCTCCACACTCGGCAGTGCTCTGAAAGGTGGGCCTGGTATCTCTGCACTCGGCAGTGCTCTGAAAGGTGGGCCTGGTATCTCTGCACTCGGCAGTGCTCTGAAAGGTGGGCCTGGTATCTCCGCACTCGGAAGTGCTCTGAAAGGTGGGCCTGGTATCTACACACTCGGCAGTGCTCCAAAGACTCCCCCTCTCTTCACATAGCCTCTCCTCCTCCTGAAACTTCAGACTTGATTAGGTTGGAGATCCTCAGCATTTTGAAAATCGCCAGCTTTCCTGGGGCCTAGTTAGCCTTTACTGCTGACTGTTGTCTTCACCTGACCTACTCCAGTCATTCTAAATTAAAATCCCCTGCGTCACGCCACAAGCAGGAACCCCCTGGATCCAACAAACGGACGAGCGGCGACTTCCACAAACAAGCCTGACGAAACGGAAGCGGCTGATATCACCTGATAACGTTTTTAGGAGCGGTGAGGAAATGCAGATGTAGAACAAAACACCTCCCGGACGATAATGAATTATAATGAAATGGAGAGAGTTGGGGTATTGTGCTTGTCAGTAAGCCTTTGTGTTGACAACAGGAAATATGAAACAACCGCAGATCAAGTGTGGCCCTAGTACTCCTCTCTAACACTTTGTTTCTCCATCAGTAACGGAAGCTCAAAGTCAAAGTAGAGACCTCACAGCTAACAAAAAAGAGAGCTTTATGTACGTACTGTATTCACAGTCACACCCTAACCATCAGTAACTGCAGTAGCATACTTTACTCTGAAAGCAAAGAACTACTTGTTGCAGCACTTACACTATGAGCCAATTAACTACCATTTCAACCCTTTCTGCAAACACAGCATAAGTTAAATACACTTGTGTCTGTACACTAGAGATAGGTGTTCTGTGCACTCTGCATACCCAACCTCTTTTAATGCTGTCACGCATGACCTAAGGAAGTCACCCATAATTAACACAGTAGAGTCAGACAGAACCTGACACAGTCATACACCCTGACTCAACACTTCCTGATTTCACTCATACTGTACGTGAGCTCAAAGAAACTCAAATACTGCTGCGTCCAGTGTCCTACTTTTGTAGTCTACTATGCTGTCCCAATGACACACAGGCAGAGGTCATTCCATAAATGGAGAGAGTAACAGCTGAGGGGATTTTTCAGTCGGTGCAATATTAACATTGAAAAAAAGATTGCAGTTTTGAAACTGCAGTAAAAGTGCAGTAACTGAAATCGAACAGTGGTATTTTGGACTCAGTAATTGCAGAATAACTGCAGTGTACTGCATTTGAACTGCATTTGCACTCCAACTGCAATTACACTGCAAAATTACTGCAGTTAAAAAAACGGTGTTATTTTGGACAAAGCATTTGCTGCATACTGCAGTTATTCTGCACTCTGACTGCAATCTTTTTTCACAGGGTGAAAATGTATAGAGTTGTTGTGATTGCTTATTCTACATGCTAGTAAAGGACATCACGATGCTTGCTTAGCAAGTACCACTTCCTCCCAATACTGCCTGACGTGAAAGTGATAGAAAGTGATAGAATTAAATGTGCCTTAATACTAAGTCAATAATAACACAGAATCATAATGTGTACCAGTAAGTAATATGCTATTAATTTATCTGAACATTGATAGTACGATATCTGTGTGCTTTGTTGATGTCTGATCTGAGTTTGATTAGTTATACCTAGGAATTCCTACAGGGGCACATGGGTCTAACCAGCTCATTCGTATCAAGTGACTTGAACCCGAAGCTATATCTCTGTGTGATTTATTATCTCCCCCATTTCAGGTATGAATGCGATTTAGAATGTATTTGCTCATGTCAGAATGTTACAGATGTTACTGTGTGTTAGTCAGTAGCAAATATGCTTTAAAACAATATAAATGTGTTATTTGCATGTTTACATGCCTTGGAAATTAGCATTTGGCCGTTTTGCTAGCTAGCCTGCTAGAAGGCTGCTCACCTGCACTTTGTGATCAGAGTGTGCCCAAGAGAGGCCGTGTGTGTGTGCGCGTGTGTGTGTGTGTGTGTGTGTGTGTGTGTGTGTGTGTGTGTGTGTGTGTGTGTGTGTGTGTGTGTGTGTGTGTGTGTGTGTGTGTGTGTGTGTAAAAGAGGTTAATGACAGGCCTCGGTTGATGAGTCTGTGTGTGATTGTCGGAGGCGCCACTTTGGTTTTAGAAGTGGGGGGTACATAACCTGGCAGAGTGTATGAACATTTTGTTGGGCATCTAAAGGTAATTTCCTGCATTTTTACACAATACAATATGCCATCTCCATTTTGATCAAAAAGTAAGCAAAACATTTTTATTTTTTATTTAACCAGGTAGACTAGTTGAGAACACCTTTAGTTAACCAGGTAGGCTAGTTGAGAACAAGTTCTAATTTGCAACTGCGACCTGGCCAAGATAAAGCGTAGCAATTCGACACATACAACAACACAGAGTTACACATGGAATAAACAAAACATACAGTCAATAATACAGTAGAACAAAAGAAAACAAAAAGTCTATATACAGTGAGTGCAAATGAGGTAAGTTAAGGAAATAAATAGGCCATGGTGGCGAAGTAATTACAATATAGCAATTAAACACTGGAATGGTAGATCGGCAGAAGATGAATGTGCGAGTAGAGATACTGGGGTGCAAAGGAGCTAAATAAATAAATAAATACCAGTATGGGGATGAGGTAGGTAGATAGATGGGCTGTTTACAGACAGGCTATGTACAGGTGCAGTGATCTGTGAGCTGCTCTGACAGCTGGTGCTTAAAGCTAGTGAGGGAGATGTGAGTCTCCAGCTTCAGAGATTTTTACAATTTGGTGACCAGTGAGATATACCTGCCGGAGCGCGTGCTACGGGTGGGTGCTGCTATGGTGACCAGTGAGATATATCTGCTGGAGCGCATGCTACGGGTGGGTGCTGCTATGGTGACCAGTGAGATATATCTGCTGGAGCGCGTGCTACGGGTGGGTGCTGCTATGGTGACCAGTGAGATATACCTGCTGGAGCGTGTGCTATGGGTGGGTGCTGCTATGGTGACCAGTGAGATATACCTGCCGGAGCGCGTGCTACGAGTGGGTGCTGCTATGGTGACCAGTGAGATATACCTGCTGGAGCGCGTGCTACGAGTGGGTGCTGCTATGGTGACCAGTGAGCTGAGATAAGGCGTGACTTTACCAAGCAGAGACTTGTAGATAACCTGTAGCCAGTGGGTTTGGCGACGAGTATGAAGCGAGGGCCAACCAACGAGAGTGTACAGGTCGCAATGATGGGTAGTGTATGGGGCTTTGGTGACAAAACGGATGGCACTGTGATAGACTGCATCCAGTTTGTTGAGTAGAGTGTTGGAGGCTATTTTATAGGTGACATCACCGAAGTCGAGGATCGGTAGGATGGTCAGTTTTACGAGGGTATGTTCGGCAGCATGAGTGAAGGATGCTTTGTTGCGATATAGGAAGCCGATTCTAGATTTAATTTTGGATTAGAGATGCTTAATGTGAGTCTGGAAGGAGAGTTTACAGTCTAAACAGACACGCAGGGATTTTTAGTTGTCCACGTGTTCTAAGTCAGAACCGTCAAGAGTAGTGATGCTGGACGGGCGGGCAGGTGTGGGCAGTGATCGATTGAATAGCATGCATTTAGTTTTGCTTGTGTTTAAGAGCAGTTGGAGGCCATGGAAGGAGAGTTGTATGGCATTGAAGCTTGTCTGGAGGTTAGTTAACACAGTGTCCAAAGAGGGGCCAGAAGTATACAGAATGGTGTCGTCTGCGTAGAGGTGGATCATAGAATCACCAGCAGCAAGAACAACATCATTGATGTATACAGAAAAGAGAGTCGGCCCGAGAATTGAACCCTGTGGCACACCCATAGAGACTGTCAGAGGTCCGGACAACAGGCCCTCCGATTTGACACACTGAACTCTATCAGAGATGAAGTTGGTAAACCAGGCGAGGCAATCATTTGAGAAACCAAGGCTGTCGAGTCTGCGAATAAGAATGTTGTGATTGACAGAGTCCTCAAGCTAGGTAAGAGATCATTATGAAAGTGATTAATAAGACTGAACTAGATCAAAGGTAATTACATTATACATATTGTGCTGTACCTTTAACTAATAGCCTAACAAATTAATAACTCTTGAAAAAATACAAAAACTTTTCATTGTCTTTATTAAGACATCCTCTATATCAAATTTCAGCCAGACCAACCAGCCAGCCTAAGCCGCATGCACGCCCAACCCACACCAGTCTAGTCAATAACTAAACTCTCTCTCTACACAATTTCATTCCCAGTTCACATCTTACATTTTTTAAAGGTTTGGAAACAACATAAAAACACACAAATCCTCAAATATACATGTACATTAACACATAAAACAGCAAATCCTCCATATAACTAATCTCAAAGGACTAATAGTACCGTATAGTTCTTTTTAATTGGGTCAACCCATCCTGCCCCTAGGGATCAACCCATCCTGCCCCTAGGGGTCAACCCATCCTGCCCCTAGGGGTCAACCCATCCTGCCCGTAGGGATCAACCCATCCTGCCCCTAGGGGTCAACCCATCCTGCCCCTAGGGGTCAACCCGTCCTGCCCCTAGGGGTCAACCCGTCCTGCCCCTAGGGGTCAACCCATCCTGCCCCTAGGGGTCAACCCGTCCTGCCACTAGGGGTCAACCCGTCCTGCCACTAGGGGTCAACCCGTCCTGCCCCTAGGGGTCCATCACCCTACAGCACCCCAACCTAACACACCCCACTCAGCTTTAGGATCTCAGTCAAACATTCATTATTGGTTCCGGGGTGTGTTAGGCCAGAGTGACAACCCACATGACGCCAGACACCCAGGACCAGGACTGAGCAGCCTAGCAGCTAGGGATGACCTAAATAGGTATCTCCCCTGATGTGGGCACATTTTCAATACAGACTCCTTTAGTCATATTGTATTCCATATAAGGCATCCAGGCCTTATGAAAACTATACCCTTAATCTTGTAATAAAACCAATCTAGTGATACATAACTTGACACTGTGGGTGGATAACCACATTTCCAATTAATGGCAATGTATTTCTTAGCCGCTATAAATGCTTGGTTACACAGTTTCTTCTGATAACAGTCTCCAGGATCAACATTTCCAGGCAAACGAAAACAGGGAGAATAGACAATCTGCAAACATTTCGCCTTTTGTGTTTTAAAGCTCCAGCAGAGGAATGACATTTCTGTGTTCATGTAATTCAGTTTCACTGGCATGTAGTACGTTCTATGCATGGCCTTAAACTGCAGTAATTTATGTATGAAATTATATGAATATGACTGGGCATCCCACACACCTGTATATAGCCTCGCTATTGTTATTTTACTGCTGCTCTTTAATCATTTGTTACCTTTATTTCTTATTTTTTACTTAACAATGTTTTACTTAACAATGTTTTACTTAACGCGTATTTTTCTTAAAATGTCATTGTTGGTTTAGGGCTTGTAAGTAAACATTTCACTGTAAGGTGAAATTCGGCGCATGTGACAAATAACATTTGATTTGATTTGAAACACATCTGTATCCATTCACCATCATCAATAGCCTCTACCAGGTCTTCCTCACATTTTTGTTTTATGTTTTGTGTTGTCAGGAAAAGCCTCAATCAACCCTTGATACAGTTTGGAAATCAACTTTGGAGGTTTGTCAGACTGCCTTGAAATGGCATCTGGCTTATCCAGTGTTTGCTGTACAGAGAGAATAAAGTGTTATCTGCAAAAATTCACCTCACCTCTGTTACAGACTGGTCCTCCCTGGCTACATGACCCTGCTGAGAGTCCTGTCACCATCTAAATCTCCTAAAATGAGGCATGACAAAGAATTGCCTTGGTGTAAATGTATACATTATATTATCCAAGAATAGAATCAATAGTTCATTAATTGAAATGACAATTATTCCCAGATCCCTGACTGTAGCTTTAATCTACTGTCCTGTAGCTACTGTAGATCTACCCATCAATTCAAGATGGAACTTTACATAGTTTGCTTATATGGTTAATATACTGTAAAATTCACCTGAGCTCTGTAGATTGGTCTTCCCTGGCTGTCTGACCCTGCTGGGACCCTGTCACCGTTAATGCGAAAAATATGTGCTTTTATCCACACTCAGAATTCGTAGCTTCAACATCAGTGGCCTACCTCTCCTAGTTGAGCATGCGAGTTCAAGTGCACCTAGTATGTGTGGTCCCATTGAAATAGAGTAGGCTGCCTACATGGACGGAGAATCACGTGGCAGTTAGCTTGAATATGAAATTAACTTAAATTAGACTGTAATTTACTACAGTATCTGTAAATAAATATTGATAATGGAAAGTAGAGGACGCTCAACCAACGTGAGTGGAAGCGCAATCCAAAAATGTAATCATGGTTGAAAAGGAAAAGACAACACACACAGGTTAGGCTACTATGGTGAGTGAGAGTTGAGCCTTTTCATTTTCTATTAGTGTGGATTACCCATTTATTTGTCTCTGCCTGCAAATCGTCCTCCTAATAGATAGGCTATATCCTATGCAACACATAGCAAGTCTCACTGTCATCATTCTTGCTGCTTCCAGGTCAGTAACCATACCGACGAGATCAGGTGCACGTTGGTCATTGTGCATTTGATATTGCCTATAGGGTGCAAAATTGCTGGGACCATGTCTGGCAAGTGGGCTGCGTCACATCCGCCTAAAATAACATTGCGGGACTGCGGTTGGGTTTGGAACCAGTTTTTGCAGTAGCGGGCGGGAAAAATCCAGCAGGTGTGGGCTGGAGTGATTGAAAAAATAGGTCCCACACAACTTTACTGGGCACCATGACAGTGAAGCCTGTAACGTTAGAGCTGTTTATTACTGTGTCAGTGTGAAAAGTAGGGAAATAGCTAGGGAAACGGATAGATCCACAATGTTACATTACCATACTGACTAATAAAACTCCCTTTGCACTGAGAAACAGTCCATTGCCATACTGACCAGAAAAACACACATTGCACTGAAAAAACATCAGAATATCAATTTTCAATTGTTTGGCAGATGGTTTCATTGTTTGATTCAGGTCTAGTTTGATTGAGGCAAAAATAATGGCTAATGTTAGCCAACTTTTGGCCCAGTCTCTCTTTAATGGTGCATCAACCGGCGAATGCTTGCCAAGTTCATTTACTTCTGAAACAGGACAAAACAAAGGCTACAAAACCTTTCCATACAAACAACAGCTGTTAGATAGTAATAATAGCCAGCGCATATCGCTATCTGACAGATAACTAGAGCCGAGGCTAGAGCTGACCTGGCTGTGGTAGCTACTAGCTAGCGTAGCTTATTCACCTCAGTCGAGAGGAGATAAAACATTACCTAACATTACATGTCAGTTACAATACTAGCTCAGCACTGAAAATAAACACGAGAACTTACCTTGCCAAATAAAGAGCTGCCAGTTTCTGCTCTGCTTCATTTTACAACTAGGTGAAAGAGCGCAACACCTGCACACTAAACTATTCTCAACTCTCCCCTGCTGGTCCAGCCAGCTAGTCAGCCCGCTCTATGGTGTCCTAGTGGTCCTAAATCCAGCCTGCTAAACAGTCCAAACTGTCTATCCGACAGCTCGGAGGCATCCTCATGTTCCTAAATCCAGCCTGCTAAACAGTCCAGACTGTCTATCCGACCGCTCGGAGGCATCCTCATGGTCCTAAAGCACACTGTTGCCCCTTTTTGTCTCACATTCCAATAATAAATTGGGGGGGGGGGGGGGGGGGGGGGGGAATGCCATTCCATTTCCCCAGTGAAAGTTGGGCATGTGAGTGAATGGGTGCGATGGAAAACTTTTGGGAAATGTAAATGTTGTAATCTAAACCACTGAATAGAAATTAAGGCTGGGGTTTCACACATCCCCATGTGCTACTCGAGTGAATCATCTCTGTTCTTCAGAATAAGTTTCTGAATGTTCTGTAACATTGTGTCCTTCTGAATAATTCCATGGAGAAATTAGTGGTGCAAATTAACATAACTGACTGCAAACGGTACTGGAAGACTTTGATGGCTTTTTCGAGTAGAAGTAAACCCAAACCAGGAAGCTGGTCCAAACAGTCTTCTCACCAGACCACCTTCTGTTCCACAGCTTCCCAGCTACTTCACAATGGAGAGATACTGGTCTGGTTGAAAGGGAAGGCAGCTGGGGTATTTGGGATGTACAAATCTATGATCTTAAAAGTAGTGGGAAAAAAGATTTGGTAACTCATCAACAGTTACCATGAGAACTAATGTTGAAAGTCAAAATGAGTTGACGGATACACAAGAGAAATCTCTCAGATCAACAGTGATGTCGCCACAACACCCGCTTACTATCGTTCTGTAACTGGAATTATTCCACACAAACAAAAAGGCTTTTGGTTCGTTTTGTCTTTGCACTCAGAATATTGATTTTTTTTATGCTGGCCAAACCTGCCATTTGTCAGCGCAACCCATCCAAACATTGATCAACCCAACACTCACAAAGCAGGAGTAAGCAGATGGGTTTTGTATTCATGCATTCATGCAAGTATTGGGGTAGTGAGGGTAGGCTACACAGAATCAGACAAACCACTGTCAAGCTCTTAAATATCAGAGTTTGACAACTCGTAACTGTCCATAACCTATCTGCTCAAGTTTGTGATCCACGCTACTCACCAACAATATTTATCTGATCAAAATCCACTGTTGTCGTTTGTAGACGGCTGCTATCTGGAAGAAATGGGGGGGGGAGAAATGGATGGTTTCACTTCACTGATTATAGCATTGGAAAGAAAAGGGAGGCCATTTTGAAGAAAAACAAATTGCGCTATGTATCTGGAGCCTGACTGGGCACAGTGTGTCATTCTGATGAAAGGCACTTAGATGTGAAATTATGGAGGGCAGCCCGACGCGCTGATAAAGTGATAATTTGTGTTTACATTGCCTGTAATAGATAGAAGCCTTATTGGCTCTTCAGTGTTCAAATGTCATGTTTGAGCACCTCTAATCTATTTTGTAATCTCAGCACTCAGTGTGTTTGCATACACAAGGAGTTTGTACACAAGGAGCTTTCTCTCCTCTCCTCTCCTCTCCTCTCCTCTCCTCCAGCAGCCCGTCAGAGGGCTGATATGTGACTTACATTAGTGTCTTTGTGCTCCTAATAGGTGTTCCAGTCATAATACTGTGTTGAGGAGACGCCCGCGACGCAACTCTTTTGTGTCGGCCTTTATGAATATCCTTCAGCCCTTAGCATAGAGAGAGAGAGAGAGAGCTCAATGGCAGCCAGGTTATTGTCTCAACCACTCTCTGCCCTTTCCCTTACAGATGAATGACAACATTAGCATAAACAGCCCTTTTGGAGAGGCAGTCATTAAGCACAGCACAGAGGAGGTGAGGAGAGGGAGTGAGAGAGAGGGAGGAGAGGGTGAGGTAATGAAAGAGTTGTGATTTCTCTTCAGTACCTTTTTGCAATAGAGAATAAAGCTGTCGTTTTCTGACAATCACACACAGACTCTCATTAACCGAGGCCTGTCATTAACCTCTTTTGCACACACACACACACACACACACACACACACACACACACACACACACACACACACACACACACACACACACTCACACTCACACGTACGCACACACACACACACACTTCTCCTTCATTTATTCTTCAAGGTCAAAGCTATTGTTTCCATTTCCACCCTTGAGTAAACTCTCAATGTGCATTATGAGCGCAGTGTCCACCTGCCACCCACTAGAGACTCAATTAGTTTAAAGGATATGGTGTGTCTCTGAAGTAGACCTGTAGAGGGTTGAGATGCATAGCATCTGACTTCAGCATATGTGAGTATTATTAATCTATTTCCCTTCATCATCATGCATATTTCCATATATATATATATATATATATATATGTATATATATATATACACACATATAAACACACATTATACATCATATTTCTTATCATATGTCTGAGGTCTTTGCAGTTCTAGAATATCACTCGCTGACATCATGAGTGTCACAGGGATATGTGCTGTAATAGGAGGAAATGGGAAGTAATTTATTTGTCAATACCAGGAAAACAAATCAGATAAACCTGCCTTGACTCCATTCTGTGTCAGGCAAAGGCAAACATATCACACTTGCAACTCTAATACAGGGTTTGAAACTGTACTGTCACCTTCAGTTTGTATTCAGATTCACCCTCCCCATGCTATCAAATTCTACCTTTCTGACACTTTCTCTCTTTCCATCTCTCTTTCTGTACACAGTGGCATACATATATTTGTCTGCTGTTAGTCATATTTCACATGGGTATCCGTGCATGGCTCAGATTCATGCTGAGCACCGTGGTGTAGTTTATTTTAGGGGGACCGGGAATCGGTTGGCTGTCTTTGCTCTTTGGGAGCCATCGTCTTTGGAGGGAACGTTTGACGGAGTGGCCTGCTGAGGCATAGTGGGATAGAAGTTGGAGAGCGATGGGGTGAGATGATTGGCTGTCGAAAGAGAGAGAGAGAGAGAGAGAATATGCTAATATGCTAATGTATTCACTCAGAGTCCTTCTGGTTGATGTCAAGCAGTGTCACCACTTGCTCCCCTTCCTCGATCAGTAAGCAGCGAAACACACTCATCCCTTTCTTTTCAATCTCTCTTTTTCAATATTTTCTCTATCTATCTTTCTTTCTATCTATCATTTCAAGCCACTCCACTCCTTCTTCACTATCCTTCTGTCTGTCTCTTTATCATTCCTTTTCTCTCTCTCAGGTACTCTCAGACACACTCAAACACACTCATTTTTGAAGAGACATGAATCACAGAGCTCCAGCAGTCCCAAGGGTCCTCTGGAAGAACCCAAAATGTCAGCGATGTATTCTGTACCATCTTTATGTTGAGCTGATACTGAACCCATCTGACAGGTTATAGGGCTTTGTGAATGTTCACAAGGCCCCAATAGGGTACCAGATGGTCCTCACCCTCTCTGTGTGTCTGGCCATTGTTTCTCGGATAGCACCGATCAAGTATTGATATATTGACACATTTTCTTCTACAGCATGTGTGTGTCTGTCACTACACAATCTGAAATGTCTTGCCGCAGTGATTTCACATTACAGAGCCGTGAGAGCCAGTCTTATTCTCTACTTTATGAGGTGCTATGATTAAATCTGTATGAAGGCCAATCAGGTTTAGAATGGTGTCATCTCTTCTTGGATTTCTCCTGACTGTATGCAGCATGCCGCTTCCCCCGCGATAACATTTGATGTGGTGTCCTTAAAGAGTGTGTGTGTGTATTCCAGCCTCATTTTCTAAAGCTGGGAAGGGGAACCATTTTACCGCAACACACCCCTGGGGGTTTAGTGTGTCCCGTGAGGCATGTAGCAACACCCGCGTTTTAACACTTTCGAGAAACTGCTGTGACACGTCTTGACTTCAGCTGCAAATGTGGGGGTTTCGGTCATCGTGTTTTTTGTATTTACACTGTGGATAAGAGATGTGATGTCCTTGGCTGGCATCTCTTTCCCCTTTTAAATATTGGTCCTGTCTCCACATAGATGAGGATCATGTATTAAATAGCATGGAAAAGACACAAGACCACATGTGAGTCCAACTATAGCCAGCCCTATAGCCAGCCCTGTAGCCAGCCCTGTAGCCAGCCCTATAGCCAGCCTTGTAGCCAGCCCTATAGCCAGCCCTATAACCAGCCCTATAGCCAGCCCTGTAGCCAGCCCTATAGCCAGCCCTGTAGCCAGCCCTGTAGCCAGCCCTATAGCCAGCCCTGTAGCCAGCCCTGTAGCCAGCCCTATAGCCAGCCTTATAGCCAGCCCTATAGCCAGCCCTGTAGCCAGCCCTGTAGCCAGCCCTGTAGCCAGCCCTGTAGCCAGCCTTGCAGCCAGCCCCGTAGCCAGCCCTGTAGCCAGCCCTATAGCCAGCCCTGTAGTGCACGTTGGGAGGTTTTCTTTGAGGGGTGATCTTCAGCCCAGGTGTTGTGTTGTAATGTTTGGCTGGGAGACAGAGAGCTGGTTTCAAGCGCAGGGAGCAGCACGTGTTTGTTGCAAAGGACCACAGGGGGAGGCAGGTATCTGGGTCCAGGGGCAGGCAGAAGGTCATATACAGGATGAAGCAGGTAGCTGGGTCCAGGGGCAGGCTGAAGGTCATACACGAGGAAGCAGGTATCTGGGTCCAGGGGCAGGCTAAAGGTCATACACGAGGAAGCAGGTATCTGGGTCCAGGGGCAGGCTGAAGGTCATACACAGGGGAGGCAGGTATCTGGTTCCAGGGGCAGGCTGAAGGTCATACACTGGGGGAGGCAGGTATCTGGGTCCAGGGGCAGGCTGAAGGTCATACACAGGAGGAAGCAGGTATCTGGGTCCAGGGGCAGGCTGAAGGTCATACACAGGGGGAGGCAGGTATCTGGGTCCAGGGGCAGGCTGAAGGTCATACACAGGAGGAAGCAGGTATCTGGGTCCAGGGGCAGGCTGAAGGTCATACACAGGGGGAGGCAGGTATCTGGGTCCAGGGGCACGCTGAAGGTCATACACAGGGGGAGGCAGGTATCTGGGTCCAGGGGCAGGCTGAAGGTCATACACACTGCTGGCTATAGTGCTGGCTGATTTGAGGAACAGTGCCCAGGTTGTGTGTTCGCAACACCAGCTCTCACTTGGGTGCGAGCTGAATCGCATTCAACTGCACTCAGATTAGCCAGCACTATAGCCAGCCTTATAGCCAGCCCTATAGCCAGCCTTATAGCCAGCCTTATAGCCAGCCTTATAGCCAGCCTTATAGCCAGCCCTATAGCCATCCCTATAGGCAGCCATGTAGCAAGCCAGCCTATATGCATCCCTATTGGCATCCCAATAGCCAGCTCACCGAGGTCACTTACCCCTCTCTTGGTACCTATCTCTGCAATGCAGAAGTGTCTCATACAGCTAGAGGGCTACATGCAGTTCTCCATATAGGTTAGGAAACAGAATATGAGACTACTACGATGTGCTGGTATCTCAGCCTATTGTACTGCAGAGAGATTGGTGTTGGTTATATAAGAGACTAGCTGCCTGCTCTGTCTGTGCAGCATGGAGGATTGAGCTAGGTGACAGTATAGAAGACACAGTCTGTTTGGTCTTGTGTGTGTGTGAGGGCTGCTGTATTAGTCTTGTTCCTCTGGGCTGCATGAGTGTGTGTGTGTGTGCTTGTGTGTATACTTGTCTGCGGCAGCGTGCGGTTGAATGTAATTCAGCTCACACTAGAGAAAGAGCTGGTGTTGTGAACACACAACCTGGGCACTGTTTCTCAAATCAGCCAAACTGTAATGAAAACAATGGGAGACAGAGAGCTGGTTTCAAGCGCAGGGAGCAGCACGTGTTTGTTGCAAAGGACCACAGGGGGAGGCAGGTATCTGGGTCCAGGGGCAGGCAGAAGGTCATATACAGGATGAAGCAGGTAGCTGGGTCCAGGGGCAGGCTGAAGGTCATACACGAGGAAGCAGGTATCTGGGTCCAGGGGCAGGCTAAAGGTCATACACGAGGAAGCAGGTATCTGGGTCCAGGGGCAGGCTGAAGGTCATACACAGGGGAGGCAGGTATCTGGGTCCAGGGGCAGGCTGAAGGTCATACACTGGGGGAGGCAGGTATCTGGGTCCAGGGGCAGGCTGAAGGTCATACACAGGAGGAAGCAGGTATCTGGGTCCAGGGGCAGGCTGAAGGTCATACACAGGGGGAGGCAGGTATCTGGGTCCAGGGGCAGGCTGAAGGTCATACACAGGAGGAAGCAGGTATCTGGGTCCAGGGGCAGGCTGAAGGTCATACACAGGGGGAGGCAGGTATCTGGGTCCAGGGGCACGCTGAAGGTCATACACAGGGGGAGGCAGGTATCTGGGTCCAGGGGCAGGCTGAAGGTCATACACAGGAAGAGGCAGGTAGCTGGGTCCAGGGGCAGGCCGAAGGTCATACACAGGAGGAGGCAGGTAGCTGGGTCCAGGAGCAGGCTGAAGGTCATACACAGGAGGAGACAGGTAGCTGGGTCCAGGGGCAGGCTGAAGGTCACACACAGGAGGAGGCAGGTAGCTGGGTCCAGGGGCAGGCTGAAGGTCAAACACAGGGGGAGGCAGGTATCTGGGTCCAGGGGAACGCTGAAGGTCATACACAGGGGGAGGCAGGTATCTGGGTCCAGGGGCAGGCTGAAGGTCATACACAGGAAGAGGCAGGTAGCTGGGTCCAGGGGCAGGCCGAAGGTCATACACAGGAGGAGGCAGGTAGCTGGGTCCAGGAGCAGGCTGAAGGTCATACACAGGAGGAGGCAGGTAGCTGGGTCCAGGGGCAGGCTGAAGGTCATACACAGGAGGAGGCAGGTAGCTGGGTCCAGGGGCAGGCTGAAGGTCATACACAGGAGGAGGCAGGTAGCTGGGTCCAGGGGCAGGCTGAAGGTCATACACAGGAGGAGGCAGGTATCTGGGTCCAGGGGCAGGCTGAAGGTCATACACAGGAGGAGGCAGGTAGCTGGGTCCAGGGGCAGGCTGAAGGTCATACACAGGAGGAGGCAGGTATCTGGGTCCAGGGGCAGGCTGAAGGTCATACACAGGAGGAGGCAGGTAGCTGGGTCCAGGGGCAGGCTGAAGGTCATACACAGGAGGAGGCAGGTAGCTGGGTCCAGGGGCAGGCTGAAGGTCATACACAGGAGGAGGCAGGTAGCTGGGTCCAGGGGCAGGCTGAAGGTCACACACAGGAGGAGGCAGGTAGCTGGGTCCAGGGGCAGGCTGAAGGTCATACACAGGAGGAGGCAGGTAGCTGGGTCCAGGGGCAGGCTGAAGGTCATACACAGGAGGAGGCAGGTAGCTGGGTCCAGGGGCAGGCTGAAGGTCATACACAGGAGGAGGCAGGTAGCTGGGTCCAGGGGCAGGCTGAAGGTCATACACAGGAGGAGGCAGGTAGCTGGGTCCAGGGGCAGGCTGAAGGTCACACACAGGGGGTACAAAAGGGCAACAGTAAAGGGAGGGAAAAGGCTAGTAGCGTCGTCTGGAAGATCAGGCAATAGATAGATAACCGATAAAGTACAGGAAGGGAATATGCGTCATTAGTGAGGCGGGGGGACCAGCGTTTTGAAAGCCATGTGTCACAAAACAAACAATACCTCACAGTGATGGGGTGCAAATAACTGAACTAAATAGGGTGTGATAATGACATACAGGTGTGTGAACAGGTGATTAGAATTCAGGTGATTGGGGTCTGGAAAGTGAGCTGCGTTCAGGGGATCTATGTGTTTGAGGGTGTGAGTTGGAAGCAGACGTTGCACAAACATTACAACACAACAGCTGGGCTGAATATCAACCCTCAAAGAAAAACGTGCAATACTCTGCGCTCAGATTGTCAAAAACTCCAACAAATGCTTCATTTTAACTCTCCTAGTTTTTCTCTACTCTGCCACAATGTATCAAATCTTTAAAGTTTTCCTTTAACAGGTTTTTATCGTGACGTTTTAATCAGAGAGACGGTTCTCTGTGTCTAAGCCTTTGTGTGTTTTTATCTGGACTCTTCCCTGACAGAAGGAAAGTGAAAATGATTTAAAGGAGTTTTTGCTTCTGTCTCCTTTCCTTGGGGACCTGTCCTCTGTCCCTACCTCCCTGCCCACAAGGGCACAGGGGATTCATCTCACACTGACATATTTTCATCTGTACCATGGGGCTGATAGTAGCACCACAGAAGCACCACAGTAGCACCACCTGTCAAGGAGATGGACTACTGTGTGTGTGTGTGTGTTATTGGTTTTAATATCCATGTGGGGACCAAAAATCTTCACAAGGATAGTAAAACTAGGAAAAATCAGACAAGTGGGGACATTTCGCCAGTCCCCAAAATGAAAAAAGCTGTTGAAGGTTTAAGGTTAGGATTAGAATTAGGTTTAGGGTTAAGAGTTAAGGTTAAGGGTTCCTGTCTTGATGGGTTCGGTTCTCTCTCTCGTGTGTGTGTGTGTGTGTGTGTGTGTGTGTGTGTGTGTGTGTGTGTGTGTGTGTGTGTGTGTATATATATATATATATATATATATATACATATATATATATATATATATACACAGTTGAAGTTCCTGACATTTAATTCTAGTAAAAATCCCCTAGTTAGGATCCCGTAGGATCACCACCCAGTTAGGATCACCACTTTACTTTAAGAATGTGAAATGTCAGAATAATAGTAGAGAGAATGATTTATTTCAGCTTTTATTTCTTTCATCACATTCCCAGTGGGTCAGAAATGTACATACACTCAATGAGTATTTGATAGCATGACCTTGAAATTGTTTAAATTGGGTCAAACGTTTCGGGTGGCCTTCCACAAGCTTCCAACAACAAGTTGGGTGAATTTTGGCCCATTCCTCCTGACAGAATCAGGTTTGTAGGCCTCCTTGCTTGCGCACACTTTTTCAGTTCTGCCCACACATTTTCTACAGGAATGAGGTCAGGGCTTTGTGGTGGCCACTCCAATACTTTGACTTTGTTGTCCTTATTCCATTTTGTCACAACTTTGGAAGTATGCTTGGGGTCAATGTCCATTTGGAAGACCCATTTGGAACCAAGCTGTCTTGAGATGTTTTTTCAATATAACCACATAATATTCCTTCTTCATGATGCCATTATTTTCAATGACGGCCTAGGAACAGTGGGTTAACTGCCTTGTTGAGGGGCAGAACGACAGATTTTTACCTTGTCTTGCACCCTTTCGGTTACTAGTCCAATACTTTAACAACTAGGCTACCTGCCGCCCCTCATATTTTGAAGTGCACCAGTCCCTCCTGCAGCAAAGTACCGCTACAACGTGATGCTGCCACCCCCGTGCTTCACGGTTGGGATGTTGTTCTTCGGCTTGCAAGCCTCCCCCTTTTCCTCCAAACATGACGATGGTCATTATTGCCAAGCAGTTTTATTTTTGTTTCATCAGACCAGAGGACATTTCTTCAAAATGTACGATCTTTGTCCCCATGTGCAGTTGCATACCGTAGTCAGGTTTTTTTATGGCGGTTTTGGAGCAGTGGCTTCTTCCTTGCTGAGCGGCTTTTCAGGTTATGTTGATATAGGACTTGTTTTACTGTGGATATAGATACTTTTGTACCCGTTTCCTCCAGCATCTTAACAAGGTCCTTTGCTGTTGTTCTGGGATTCATTTGCACTTTTCGCAACAAAGTATGTTCATCTCTAGGAGACAGAACGCGTCTCCTTCCTGAGCAGTATGACAGCTGCGTGGTTCCATGGTGTTTATACTTGCGTACAATTGTTTGTACAGATGAACGTGGTACCTTCAGGCATTTGGAAATTGCTCCCAAGGATGAACCAGACTTGTGGAGGTCTACAATTTTTTACACCTCCAAATGACTCAAATGATGTCAATTAGCCTATCAGAAACTTCTAAAGCCATGACATAATTTTCTGGAATATTCCAAGCTGTTTAAAGGCACAGTCAAATGTATGTAAACATCTGACCCATTGGAATTGTGATACAGTGAATTATAAGTGAAATAATCTGTCTATAAACAATTGTTGGAAAAATTACTTGTGTCATGCACAAAGTAGATGTCCTAACCGACTTGCTAGAATTATAGTTTGTTAACAAAAAATTTGTGGACTGGTTGAAAAACAAGTTTTAATGACTCCAACCTAAGTGTATGTAAACCTCCGACTTCAACTGTATATACTGTACAGTGGGGAGAACAAGTATTTGATACACTGCCGATTTTGCAGGTTTTCCTACTTACAAAGCATGTAGAGGTCTGTAATTTTTATCATAGGTACACTTCACAAAAATCCAGAAAATCACATTGTATGATTTTTAAGTAATTAATTAACATTTTATTGCATGACATAAGTATTTGATCACCTACCAACCAGTAAGAATTCCGGCTCTCACAGACCTGTTCGTTTTTCCTTAAGAAGCCCTCCTGTCCTCGACTCATTACCTGTATTAACTGCACCTGTTTGAACTCGTCACCTGTATAAAAGACACCTGTCCAGACACTCAATCAAACAGACTCCAACCTCTCCACAATGGCCAAGACCAGAGAGCTGTGTAAGGACATCAGGGATAGAATTGTAGACCTGCACAAGGCTGGGATGGGCTACGGGACAATAGGCAAGCAGCTTGGTGAGAAGGCAACAACTGTTGGCACAATTATTAGAAAATGGAAGAAGTTCAAGATGACGGTCAATCACCCTCGGTCTGGGGCTAAATGCAAGATCTTACCTCGTGGGGCATCAATGATCATGAGGAAGGTGAGGGATCAGCCCAGGACTACACGGCAGGACCTGGTCAATGATCTGAAGAGAGCTGGGACCACAGTCTCAAAGAAAACCATTAACCTCTAGCGACGAGCAATCCCGTATCCGGGAGCGTAATCATAGCCTCAAGCTCATTACCATAACGCAACATTTCCTATTCATGAAAATCGCAAATGAAATTAAATAAATATATTGAAACACAAGCTTAGCCTTTTGTTAACAACACTGTCATCTCAGATTTTCAAAATATGCTTTTCAACCAAAGCTACACAAGCATTTGTGTAAGAGTATTGATAGCCTAGCATAGCATTAAGCCTAGCATTCAGCAGGCAACATTTGCACAAAAACAAGAAAAGCATTCAAATAAAATAATTTACCTTTGAAGAACTTCGGATGTTTTCAATGACGAGACTCTTAGTTAGATAGCAAATGTTCATTTTTTCCAAAAAGATTATTTGTGTAGACGAAATAGCTCCGTTTTGTTCATCACGTTTGGCTAAGAAAAATACCGGAAAATGCAGTCACTTACAACGCCAAGCTTTTTTCCAAATTAGCTCCATAATATCGACAGAAACATGGCAAACGTTGTTTAGAATCAATCCTCAAGGTGTTTTTCACATATCTATTCGATAATCTATCAGTGGTGGCAGTTGGCTTCTCATCAGAAGCAAACGGAAAAATACTGCAGCTGGAGATTACGCAATAATTGCAACGGAGGACACCAAGCGACCACCTGGTAGATGTAGTCTCTTATGGTCAATCTTCCAATGATATGCCTACAAATACGTCACAATGCTGTAGACACCTTGGGAAAAATGTGGAAAACGTAAGCTGACTCCTAGCTCCTTCACAGCCATATAAGGAGTCATTGGAATGCGGTTTTAAAAAATGCGGCACATCCTGATTGGATTTTTATCTGGGTTTCGCCTGTAACATCACTTCTGTGGCACTCACAGACAATATCTTTGCAGTTTTGGAAACGTCAGAGTGTTTTCTTTCCAAAGCTGTCAATTATATGCATAGTCGAGCATCTTTTCGTGACAAAATATCTTGTTTAAAACGGGAACGTTTTTCATCCCAAAATTAAAAGAGCGCCCCCTATATCGAAGAAGTTAACACACTACACCATCATGGATTTAAATCCTGCAGCGCACGCAAGGTCCCCCTGCTCAAGCCAGCGCATGTCCAGGCCCATCTGCCAATGACCATCTGGATGATCCAGAGGAGGAATGGGAGAAGGTCATGTGGTCTGATGAGACAGAAATAGAGCTTTTTGGTCTAAACTCCACTCACTGTGTTTGGAGGAAGAAGAAGGATGAGTACAACCCCAAGAACACCATCCCAACCGTGAAGCATGGAGGGGGAAACATCATTCTTTAGGGATGCTTTTCTGCAAAGGGGACTGGACGACTGCACCGTATTGAGGGGAGGATGGATGGGGCCATGTATCGCGAGATCTTGGCCAACAACCTCCTTCCCTCAGTAAGAGCATTGAAAATGGGTCGCGGCTGGGTCATCCAGCATGACAACGACCCGAAACACACAGCCAGGGCAACTAAGGAGTGGCTCCGTAAGAAGCATCTCAGGGTCCTGGAGTGGCCTAGCCAGTCTCCAGACCTGAACCCAATAGAGCATCTTTGGAGTGAGCTGAAAGTCCACATTGCCCAGCAACAGCCCCGAAACCTGAAGGATCTGGAGAAGGTCTGTATGGAGGAGTGGGCCAAAATCCCTGCAGCAGTGTGTGCAAACATGGTCAAGAACTACAGGAAACGTATGATCTCTGTAATTTCAAAAAAAGGTTTCTGTACCAAATATTAAGTTCTGCTTTTCTGATGTATCAAATACTTATGTCATGCAATAAAATGCAAATTAATTGCTTAAAAATTATACCATGTGATTTTCTGAATTTTTGTTTTAGATTCCGTCTCTCAGTGTTGAAGTGTTCCTATGATAAAAAATTACAGACCTCTACATGCTTTGTAAGTAGGAAAACCTGCAAAATCGGCAGTGTATCTAATGTTTGTTCTCCCCACTGTATATCTCTATATATATTTACACAATATTTAATTGTGAAGGCTTTCCGCTAGATGTTGGAAGATTGCTGCGGGGATTTGCTTCCATTAATTAAGCCAGAAGAATATTGGTGAGGTCGGGCGATTATTAGGCCTGGCTCGCGGTCAGTGTTCCAATTCATACCAAAGGTTTTCAATGGGGTTAGGTTCAGGGCTGTATGCAGGCCAGATCATTATTCCTCCTCCACCAAACTTTACAGTTGGCACGATGATTTCGGGCAGATATATATATATATATACATATTCTATAAATACTCTTTCTCTGTTGAAGAGTCTGTGGACAGGCAGCCGGCTGGGAAATAGTGTCTGATTCAGAACACAGTCTCTGATTGGCTTGGAGACATTGTCAGAACAATATAAAAGGGTATAATTGTCTGAGAAAAGCTTTCGATACTGTTTACAGGAAATCATTGGCAATAAGTGGTCTTAAATGCATTGCATTAACTTTATGGGCGTTCTGTCCTTTGAAATATTAAACATGCATATTTTATGAATTACTTTGCTATGAGTTCTGAATCTTCACTGCGCTGCATAGACCATGATTGCCTAAGCCCAAAGTGATATCCCTAGTGGGGCACAGACATTTGGCTGTGGGGCGTCTATAGTGCTGATTGCAGGCAGTGATGGGTGATGTAGATGTCTTTAGTCGAGTACCCAGCTCATTGCATTAGAGTAGCAGCTTGTTTTGAGCTGCCAGCGAGCCAGCCAGCCAGTCACCCAGCCAGCTAGCTAGCAGTCGGTCCCTTATGCCAGGATGTTTTAGGAGTGTGGAACTCCTGTTCCTGCTAAACCATCTGCCCTCACAAATGAAGAGACATGATGCTAACCTACGCTACTGCCATTTTGCTCACTCAATTTATTGGCACGGGAAACACATGTTCATATTGCCAAAGCAAGTGAAATAGATAATTAACAAAAGTTAAATAAACTATCAAAAATTAACAGTGAACATTACACTCACAGTGTTGTACAGTGTTGTAACAATGTGCAAGTAGTATTTCTGTTTCTCTGATTCATTCTATCTTTTCTATCAAACATCACTTTTTGCATGGTGAACTTTTGTTCTGAGAGCTAACTTGTATCTGATTTCTGTGGAGCTAGTCATAGCTTCCTTCCTTAGCTAACAGCCCTGTTGAGCTATGGCTGGGGCTAATATTAGTATGTCAATGTACATTGTTTTGAACATCAGTACCAGATATACCAATAAATCATGGATTTGTACAGCTGGACAAGAGCACATTGTGCTGCTAGGATACTAGCAGTACAAACGCGGAAAACTCTTTAAAGGCCTGGTGGTGCTTCTGGCAAAGATAAATAAAAGAGAAGGTTCTTTAAAAGAGAGTAAGGATTAAGGTGAAGAAAGGATGATCATTATTGTTGTCCTGTCCTAGACCATGGCCTTGAAGGGTCACATGGGTCTGGGTCTGACCTGGGTACAACATGAGCTCAATTCAATGTCTGGCACAGCATGCTAAGATATGGCTCTCTATTCATGACAACAACACACAGAGTGATATATAAGTTACATGCCATTTATACCCTTCATGCCTCCTTCATAAAATGGTTTTATAACAGTTCAAGGCATGTAGCTGAATCTGGGCAAGGTTGACGGTTTCTTGCAATTGCAGTATATGTGCGTCTAATGATGAAATCAATTGATAGCATTTCTCTGATGTGTGAAAATTCATAGACAGACGTTTGGATGCAAGGCCTGACAATCGATGATATCAAAAGCATTGTTTATAACCATATTTTAAGGCTATACAGTGTTTGTTTAAAACTTCTTATAGCTTAGATCCTGCTACCGGGATCGATATGACAACAGCCAGTGAAAGTGCAGGGAGCCAAATTTTAAAAAAGAAATCTCATAATAAAGATTTCTCAAACATACAAGTATTTTACACCATTTTAAAGATAAACTTGTTGTTAATCCCGCCACAGTGTCCAATTTCAAAAAGGCTTTACAGCAAAAGCACGCCAAACAATTATGTTAGGTCAGTACCTAGTCACGGAAAAATATAGCAATTTTTCCAGCCAAAGAGAAGAATCACAAAAAGCAGAAATAGAGATAGAATGAATCACTAACCTTTGATGATCATCATCAGATGGCACTCATATGACTTCATACACAATGCATGTATGTTTTGTTTGATAAAGTTCATATTTATATCCAAAAATCTTATTTTACATTGTTCAGTAATGTTTTGCTTCCAAAACATCCAGTGATTTTGCAGAGAGCCACATCAATTCTACAGAAATACTCATCATATATGTTGATGAAAATACAAGTGTTATGCATGGAACTTTAGATAAACTTCTCCTTAATGCAACTGCTGTGTCAGATTTCAAAAAAGCTTTACCGAAAAAGCACACCATGCAATAATCTGAGTACGGCACTCAGACACAAAAACAAACCATACAGATATCCGCAATGTTGTGGAGTCAATAAAAGTCAGAAATAGCCTTATAAATATTCACTTACCTTTGATGATCTTCATCAGAATGCACTCCCAGGAATCCCTTTTCCACAATAAATGTTTGTTTTGTTCGATGAAGTCCGTCATTTATGTCCAAATACCTCCTTTTTGTTCGCGCCTTGAGTTCACAAATACAAATTCACGACGCGACGCGCAGGTCAGACCTAAAGTCAAACAATTCCATTACAGTTCATAAAAACATGTCAAACGATGTATAGAATCAATCTTTGGGATGTTTTTATCATAAATCTTCATAAAAGTTTCAACAGAAATTTAGAAATTCAATGGAATGCAGGTCGCTCTCACGGGAGAGTGTGGACATAAATGATGGACATTATCGAACAAAACAAACATTTATTGTGGAACTGCGATTCCTGGGAGTGCGTTCTGATGAATATAGTTTTATTTTTATATTGTGAATATAGAGAATATTTATAATGCTATTTATGACTAATCTTGACTGCGCATCATGGCGGATATTTCTTTTGGCTGGTTTGGGCTCTGAGCGCCGTTCTCAGATTATGCTTTTTCCATTAAAAAAATTGAAATCTGACACAGCGGTTGCATTACGGAGAAGTGTATCTAAAGTTCCATGCATAACACTTGAATTTTTATCAAATTTTATAATGAGTATTTCTGGGAATTCATGTGGTTCTCTGCAATATCACTGCATGTTTTGGAACTACTGAACATAACACGCCAATGTAAAATAAGATTTTTGGATATAAATATGAACTTTAACGAACAAAACATACATGTATTATTGTGTAACATGAAGTCCTATTAGTGTCATCTGATGAAGATCAGCAAAGGTTAGTAATTAATTAATTAATTATCTCTATTTTTGCTTTTTGTGACACCTCTCTTTGGCTGGAAAAATGGCTGGGTTTTTCTGTGAGTTGGTGGTGGCCAAACATAATCGTTTGTGGAGCTTTCGCTGTAAAGCATTTTTTAAATCAGACACTGTGGCTGGATTAACGAGAATTATATCTTTAAAATG
Source organism: Oncorhynchus kisutch (assembly GCF_002021735.2). Classification (NCBI taxonomy): domain Eukaryota; kingdom Metazoa; phylum Chordata; class Actinopteri; order Salmoniformes; family Salmonidae; genus Oncorhynchus; species Oncorhynchus kisutch. The sequence continues at coordinate 76,010,555 of NC_034188.2, read as the reverse complement.
GTGCCTAATACTTGTATGTTTGAGAAATTTGATTTATGAGATTTCTGTTGTTTTGTATTTGGCGACCTGCAATTTCATTGGCTGTTGGCGAGGGGTTCCGCTAGCGGTCCTAGACAGGTTAAATTTACATTGTTTACAAACATTGGAGTATAGCAAACATATATTTTGGGTTTTGATTAAGCACAACAGTTGAACTAAGCTGATGAGGCATTTATGAATTATATTCTTCAAGAATGAAGGGGTATATGTCATTAATTTAAAAGTCCAAAGCATTCTAGCTTTAATGGGACTGGCTGAGTTCTCAGTAATTGTTTGTCATTTTCCACGCTGTAAAGGTCATTGGTGAGATTCTCAAATGTCGTTGTGCTTAATGTTCAGTGAAAAAGGAAAGGAAGATGCACCATGGAATTCTTAAATAGGGCAAACACACGTAAACAAAAGTATTTTCAAAAAAAGAAACCACACACACACAGACAAACACACACACACACACACACACACACACACACACACACACAGACAGACAGACAGACAGACAGACAGACAGACAGACAGACAGACAGACAGACAGACAGACAGACAGACAGACAGACAGACAGACAGACAGACAGACAGACAGACAGACAGACAGACAGACAGACAGACAGACAGACACAGAGCATTGTCGTCAGTTAGCCAGCCACTCTCTAATGACCGCAGGGTATCAATTATTCCAATCAGCATGAATAACAATGAATAATAAATGCATGTGTCCTCTTCCTTCGAATGGGTGTAAAAACAGGTTCAAAGTTGTTCAGGTTGTCCTGAATTTTAATTCGTTACAACAGTAAAGAATTTACAAGCCCCTTGGGATGTGTTCTCCTGTCCCAACAACACTTTGATTGTCACTTTCAATCTGTGGGCAAGAATATATAAACTACAGCTGCTGCAACTGGATAAAAATCTTTGCGTGCCTACACGTGTGTGTGTGTGTGTGTGTGTGTGTGTGTGTGTGTGTGTGTGTGTGTGTGAGAGAGAGAGAGAGAGAGAGAGAGAGAGAGAGAGAGAGAGAGAGAGAGAGTGATACACACACACACACACAGAGAGAGAGAGAGAGATACACAGAGAGAGAGAGAGAGATACACAGAGAGAGAGTGAGAGAGAGAGAGTGATACACACACACACACAGAGAGAGAGAGAGAGATACACAGAGAGAGAGAGAGATACACAGAGAGAGAGATACACAGAGAGAGTGAGAGAGAGAGAGAAATCTCAGTAAGACCAAAATAATGGTGTTCCTAAAAAGGTCTAGTTACCAGGACCACAAATACAAATTCCATCTAGACACTGAGAGGCAATAGTGATGTTTAACTTTAAGTTAAAGAACATTAACGATGGGAAGCATCACAGAGAGAGAGAGATACACAGAGAGAGAGAGAGAGAGTGAGAGAGAGATACAGAGAGAGAGAGAGAGAGATACACAGAGAGAGAGAGTGAGAGAGAGAGAAAGAGAGAGAGAGAGTGATACACACACACACACAGAGAGAGAGAGATACACAGAGATAGAGAGAGATACACAGAGAGAGAGATACACAGAGAGAGTGAGAGAGAGAGAGAAATCTCAGTAAGACCAAAATAATGGTGTTCCAAAAAAGGTCCAGTCACCAGGACCACAAATACAAATTCCATCTAGGCACTGTTGCCCTAGAGCACACAAAAAACGATACATACCTTGGCCTAAACATCAGCACCACAGGTAACTTCCACAAAGCTGTGAACGATCTGAGAGACAAGGCAAGAAGGGCATTCTATGCCATCAAAAGAAACATAAATTTCAACATAGCAATTAGGATTTGGCTAAAAATACTTGAATCAGTCATAGAGCCCATTGCCCTTTATGGTTGTGAGGTCTGGGGTCCGCTCACCAACCAAGACTTCACAAAATGGGACAAACACCAAATTGAGACTCTGCACGCAGAATTCTGCAAAAATATCCTCCGTGTACAACGTAGAACACCAAATAATGCATGCAGAGCAGAATTAGGCCGATACCCACTAATTATCAAAATCCAGAAAAGAGCTGTTAAATTCTACAACCACCTAAAAGGAAGCGATTCACAAACCTTCCATAACAAAGCCATCACCTACAGAGAGATGAACCTGGAGAAGAGTCCCCTAAGCAAGCTGGTCCTGGGGCTCTGTTCAGCAGCACAATTAGACCCAACCAAACCAAATCATGAGAAAACAAAAAGACTAGAATGCTATTTGGTCCTACACAGAGAGTACACAGCGGCAGAATACCTGACCACTGTGACTGACCCAAAATTAAGGAAAGCCTTGACTATGTACAGACTCAGTGAGCATAGCCTTGCTATTGAGAAAGGCCGCCGTAGGCAGACATGGCTCTCAAGAGAAGACAGGCTATGTGCTCACTGCCCACAAAATGAGGTGGAAACTGAGCTGCACTTCCTAACCTCCTGCCCAATGTATGACCATATTAGAGAGACATATTTCCCTCAGATTACACAGATCCACAAAGAATTCGAAAACAAATCCAATTTTGAAAAACTCCCATATCTACTGGGTGAAATTCCACAGTGTGCCCACACAGCAGCAAGATTTGTGACCTGTTGCCACGAGAAAAGGGCAACCAGTGAAGAACAAACACCATTGTAAATACAACCCATATTTATGCTTATTTATTTTATATTGTGTCCTTTAACCATTTGTACATTGTTAAAACACTGTATATATATATAATATGACATTTGTAATGTCTTTACTGTTTTGAAACTTCTGTATGTGTAATGTTTACTGTTCATTTTTGTTGTTTTTCACTTTATATATTCACTTTGTATGTTGTCTACCTCACTTGCTTTGGCAATGTTAACACATGTTTCCCATGCCAATAAAGCCCTTGAATTGAATTGAGTTGAATTGAGAGAGAGATACACACACACACACAGAGAGAGAGAGAGTGATACACAGAGAGAGAGAGAGAGTGATACACAGAGAGAGAGAGGGATACACAGAGAGAGAGAGATACAGAGAGAGAGAGAGATACACAGAGAGAGAGAGATACACAGAGAGAGAGAGAGAGATACACACAGAGAGAGATGGAGAGAGTGAGAGAGAGAGAGAGAGAGAGTGATACACAGAGAGAGAGTGATACAGAGAGAGAGAGAGAGAGAGAGAGAGAGTGATACACACAGAGAGAGAGAGAGAGAGAGGGAGATACACAGAGAGAGAGAGAGAGATACACAGAGAGAGAGAGAGAGAGAGAGAGAGAGAGAGAGAGAGAGAGAGTGATACAGAGAGAGAGAGAGATACAGAGAGAGAGAGAGAGAGATACAGAGAGAGAGAGAGATACAGAGAGAGAGAGAGAGAGTGATACAGAGAGAGAGAGACACACAGAGAGAGAGAGAGAGAGAGAGAGATACAGAGAGAGAGAGAGGGAGATACACAGAGAGAGAGAGAGATACACACAGAGAGAGAGAGTGATAGAGAGAGAGAGAGAGAGAGAGAGAGAGAGAGAGAGAGAGAGAGTGATACACACAGAGAGAGAGAGATACACAGAGAGAGAGAGAGAGAGAGAGAGAGAGAGAGGGAGAGAGAGAGATACACAGAGAGAGAGAGATACACACAGAGAGAGAGAGATACACAGAGAGAGAGAGATACACAGAGAGTGAGAGAGATACACACAGAGAGAGAGAGAGATACACAGAGAGAGAGAGAGATACACAGAGAGAGAGAGATACACACAGAGAGAGAGAAAGTGATACACAGAGAGAGAGAGAGTGATACAGAGAGAGAGAGAGAGTGATACACACAGAGAGAGAGAGAGAGAGAGAGTGATACACAGAGAGAGAGAGAGTGATACACACAGATAGAGAGAGAGAGAGAGAGAGAGAGAGAGAGAGAGAGTGATACACAGAGAGAGCGAGAGAGGGAGAGAGAGAGTGTCTAGCTGAGCATCTCATACTCATGTTCTCTCTCCTCTCAGACAGGCAGTGAGACAGGCAGGTGGGGTGGCAGGCAGGCAGGCAATGAGGCAGGCAGGCAGGCAATGAGGCAGGCAGGCAAGCAGGATGTTAGATGGACAACAGGCAGACAGGCAGGCAGGCAGTGAGGCAGCCAGGAAGGTAGGCAGGCAGTGAGGCAGGCAGGCAGCCAGGCAGGTAGGCAGGCAGTGAGGCAGCCAGGAAGGTAGGTAGGCAGTGAGGTAGGCAGGCAGACAGAGACACAGACAGTCAGCAGACAGACAGACAGACAGACAGGCAGTGAGGCAGGCAGGCAGGTCAAAGCTACAGATAGAAGCAGTGGCCACTCTGAAACGGCACCGCAACTAGCTGATCAAACCGCATCATTTATGAAGCAGCACTGCAGAGAGAAAGAGGGAAGGGGAGGGAGAGTACAGAGTGAAATGTTGGGCGGGGAGCAGATAGTGAGGCAGAGAGAGGAAGAGAAGGAAGGGAAAATGAGAGAGAATTATGATGATGAATAGGAGAGAAAATAAAGGCAGATGAGGTATGAGAGAGAGAGAGAGAGGGGGAGAGAGATAAAGAAAGAAAGAAAGAAAGAAAGAAAGAAAGAAAGAAAGAAAGAAAGAAAGAAAGAAAGAAAGAAAGAAAGAAAGAAAGAAAGAAAGAAAGAAAGAAAGAAAGAAAGAAAGATGAGCAGTTCAGCTCCCGCATTTTTCAGCATCTTTTTACAAAAAGATAGATTTAGAGTTTGACAAACTTTGATTTTTTGGGGCAAGGACATATACAGGATATGACTCTCCATAACATAACTTTCATTCCAAATCAAAACTCCATACCTAAAACCTGATTTTGTACAAAATTACTGAGAAGGATTCCTACCACCAAAGATTCTTATTTCCAAGCTATACAGCAAATGCTCTGGCAAACAAACAAAAAATACCTGAAACACAAATTTTGAGTAATGTTTAGCCTGAAGCTACTTTTAAAGCCAAGGACTGAATGCTACGTCAAGCTTGCCAAGCTTGCTAGGACAGAACATATCTCCCGCTGTTCAGAGGTCATTATAATACAGTACCCTCTGGACTAAAAAAATTATAAGGCACAAAAGGAGTACACAAAGAAACTACTCATGGAAAATCAAGAGACGCTTTTTGCTGACTATTATAAAAATGGGAACATAAGCAACTTAATCTGCCACACAGCACAAAAATAACACATTGTTAACTTCTTAAGGTATAGGGGGCAGCATTTTCACTTTTGGATAAATAGCATGCCCAATTCCAACTTCCTGCTACTCATGCCAGGAATATAAGATATGCATATGCATATGCATAGATTTGGATAGAAAACACTCTGAAGTTTCTAAAACTGTTTGAATCATGTCTGTGAGTATAACAGAACTTATGTAGCAGGCAAAACCCTGAGGACTAACCGTTCATATTTTTTTTTGTCTCTGTTCACTGTGTTCTCATTGGCAAATTATATTTCTTAGGAACCTGTTTTCAGTTCCTTCCACTGGATGTCACCAGTCTTTGGAATTTGGTTGAGGTTATTCATTTGTGCAATGAAGAAGTAGGCCATCTAGGAACTGGGTAACACTGTTGAGAGTTGGGCAAGATGTGAAAAGTGGCATGGCTTGTTGTCTTCCTGTATTGAACACAGATAGACCCGTCTACAATTTGATCGATTATTAACGTTTGAAAATACCTGAAGTTGTATTACAAAAGTAGTTTGAAATATTTTGGCAAAGCTTATAGGCAACTTTTTAAATATTTTGTATTGACGTTGCATTTTTTGGAAGATGTTTTTTTCTGGATCAAACGCATCAAATAAATTGACATTTGGATATATATGGACGGAATTAATTGAACAAAATGACCAATTGTGATGTTTATGGGACATATTGGAGTGCCAACAAAAGAAGCTCGTCAAACGTAATGCATTTTTTATATTTTATTTCTGCATTTTGTGTAGCGCCTGCAGATAATAGCTTCTTATGCTTTCGCCGAATAGCCTTTTGAAAATCTGCCGTGTAGGCTGGATTCACCACGAGTGTAGCTTTAATTGAGTATCTTACAAGTGGGATTTAATGAAAGTTAGATTTTTACATAATTTTTTTTAACTTGCCGTGCTGCATTTTCCCAGTTTTTTGCCCAAGTGGGACGCAACCGTCCCCTATACCATAAGAAGTTAAGAAGCGTGCTGTTAGCGATGGGGGGAAACTCAGCATATTAGACAACGAGTTCTCTTAGTCAGCCAATGTGAACCTGTACAAGTCTGGAACAGTAATGGCACAGGGCAACCCCAAACAGTTTCAGCTGGATTTTCACATAATCAAAGAGATAGCTCAGCAGGATAAGCTGTCTTTTGTGAAATTTACTCCCACCCCGAGCGTGTCAGACCAGACCTCTTCATTATACAACCCCACAGACGAGCAACCCAAAGCGGAAAGTCAACCCCCCAGCACAGAGTACTACTCCCTCATTGAAATTAAGGATACATTCACCCTACTGGAGGTAAGGCAGGTGGAGCTGGAACAGCAGGAGACCACACTCCAGTCAGCACAAAAATAGTCCAGCTCAACAACACCCCTCAACCAGAACCGGAGAGCTGAAGGTGGAGAGAGACATATCTGCACTCTGGACTGTGATGAGACAACATCAACAGGAGAACGAGCAGGAGAAGAACAGAGCACTAGAGGAGAGGATCAGAGTGCTCGAGGAGAATGATGACGTGTGATAGAGAACAACCCATTATAGAGCTGGACACCCCCGCAGAGAAGCCAGCAGAACAGCCCACCCTAACCATAGCTACAGATTTAACTCCTTACTCCTTAATGGACTCAAATGGGAAATATATGCAAGAAAATAAACTTTTCCCAAACACACGTGCCCTAGACCTTCTGTCTGAGGACCAACTAGCATCACCCAGCCACATAATTATACACACAGGCACAAACGACCTGAGAGCACAGCAGGAAAGGGTGGCCACAGCACTCAAGGGAGTGATTGAAAAAGCTTATTCTACTTCTTCTTCTATCTCCATCCTGCTACCACGAAAATACTTCCACCCTGCTACCATACAGTGGGCAAACGCAAGTATTTCCCATGACTGTGCCTCAAAATCAAGTGTTTACCTGGCCCACTACTCTAACCTGCACTTGAACAGCCTTTACGACCAGGTCCACCTACACAAGGCAGTAGTGCCCACCTTCGCCCGGGGCCTAAAGGACATCGCCCTCACCCTCACCCTCAGCCCCAACACCTCACACAGGAGCAACAGATCAACAGACACCCCGCCCAGACCAGCGAGACATTCTCCCAGACCTGCGGGACCCCCCCCCCCCACATACGCACAGGCCTTGAGCATGCAAACAGTACCAAACCCCACTCTTACACTAGCCCATGCCAGTGGCATGTACCAGATACTCAGCAAGCTCTGCTCACACTTACTAGGCTGAGGCCAAACCACATGGCTAACAACATTGGACACAAAGCCTTCACTATCTCATCCTGGAAAAACCAAGGCCTGAGGTCATTTGCCTTTGGCCTAAAGAGTAGGAACCTGGACTTCGCCAAAGAAATCAGAAATACAGACATTGTCATCCTACAAGAAACATGGTCTAGAGGAGACGGACCCACTGGTTTCCCTCTAGGTTACAGAGAGCTGGTAGTCCCATTCACCAAACTACCAGGTGTGAAACAGGGAAGGGACTCAGGGAGTATGCTAATTTGATATAGAGCAGACCTAACTCACTCTATTAAATTAATCAAAACAGGAACATTTTACATTAGGCTAGAAATTCAAAAGGAAATGATCTCAACTGAGAAAAATGTCATCCTGTATCCTATATCCCTCAACAAGAATCCCCATACTTTAATGAAGACAGCTTCTCAATCCTGGAGGGGGAAATCAATCATTTCCAGGCCCAGGGACATACTTGTCTGTGGCGACCTAAATGCCCAAACTGGACAAAATCTGACACCCTCAGCACACAGGGGAACAAACACCTACCTGGAGGTGACAGCATTCCCTCCCCCATATTCCCCCCTAGGCACAACTACAACAACAAAAACGGGTCACAACTCCTGCAGCTCTGTCAAATGCTGGGTACAGTATGTACATAGTCAATGGCAGGCTTTGAGGGGACTCCTATGGTACTGTAGGTACAGTAGCTTGCAAAAGTATTCAACCCCTTGGCATTTTACAAATTTTGTTGCCTTACAACCTGGAATTAAAATAGATTTTTGGGGGGGATTGTACCATTTGATTTACACAACAACATACCACTTTGAAGATGCAAAATATATTTTATTGTGAAACAAACATGAAATAAGACAATAAAACTGAAAACTTGGGCGTGCGTAACTGTTCACCCCCTCCTAAGTGAATTATAGCTGCAAGCGATTACAGCTGCAAGTCTCTCAGGGCCTCTATAAGTTTGGCACATCTAGCCACTGGGATCTTTGCCCATTCTTCAAGGCAAAACTGCTCCAGCTCCTTCAAGTTGGATGGGTTCTGCTGGTATACAGCCATCTTTAAGTCATACCACAGATTCTCAATTGAATTGAGGTCTGGGCTTCGACTAGGCCATTCCAAGAAATTTAAATGTTTCCCCTTAAACCACCCGAGTGTTGCTTTAGCAGCATGCTTGGGGACATTGTCCTACTGGAAGGTGAACCTCTGTCCCAGTCTCAAATCTCTGGAAGACTGAAGCAGGTTTCCCTCAAGAATTTCCCTGTATTTAGCAGCACCCATCATTCCATAAATTCTGACCAGTTTCCCAGTCCCTGCTGATGAAAAACATCCCTACAGCATGATGCTGCCATGGTGTTCTCGGGGTGATGAGAGGTGTTGGGTTTGCACCAGATATAGCATTTTCCTTAGGGGCACTATTTTCACGTCCGGATGAAAAGTGTGCCCAAAGTAAACTGTCTGCTACTCAGGCCCAGAAGCTAGGATATGCATATAATTTGTAGATTTGGATATAAAACACTCTAAAGTTTCTAAAACTGTTACAATTATGTCTATGAGTATAATATAACTTATTTGGCAGGCAAAACCCAGAGGACAAAACCCAGAGGAAAAATGAGGGAAATAAGTATTTGACCCGTCTGCAAAACATGACTTAGCACTTGGTGGCAAAACCCTTGTTGGCAATCATAGAGCTCAGACGTTTCTTGCAGTTGGCTACCAGGTTTGCACACATCTCAGGAGGGATTTTGTCCCACTCCTCTTTGCAGATCTTCTCCAAGTCATTAAGGTTTTGAGGCTGACATTTTGCAAGTCGAACCTTCAGCTCCCTCCACAGATTTTCTATGGGATTAAGGTCTGGAGATTGTTTAAGCCACTCCAGGACCTTAATGTGCTTCTTCTTGAGCCACTCCTTTGTTGCCTTGGCTGTGTGTTTTGGATCATTGTCATGCTGGAATACCCATCCACAACCCATTTTCAAATCCCTGCCTGAGGGAAGGAGGTTCTCACCCAAGATTTGATGGTACATGGCCCCGTCCATCATCCCTTTGATGTGGTGAAGTTGTCCTGTTCCCTTAGCAGAAAAACACCCCCAAAGCATAATGTTGTTTGACGGTGGGGATGGTGTTCTTGGGTTCATAGGCAGCATTCCTCCTCCTCCAAACACAGCGAGTTTAGTTGATGCCAAATAGCTCCATTTTGGTCTCATCTGACCAAAGCACTTTCACCCAGTTGTCCTCTGAATCATTCAGATATTCATTGGCAAACTTCAGACGGGCATGTATATGTGCTTTCTTAAGCAGGGGGACCTTGCGGGCGCTGCAGGATTTTAGTCCTTCACGGCGTAGTGTGTTACCAATTGTTTTCTTGTTGACTATGGTCCCAGCTGCCTTGAGATCATTGACAAGATCCTCCCATGTAGTTCTGGGCTGATTCCTCACCGTTCTCATGATCATTGCAACTTCACGAGGTGAGATCTTGCATGGAGCCAGGCCGAGGGAGATTGACAGTTCTTTTGTGTTTCTTCCATTTGCGAATAATCGCACTAACTGTTGTCACCTTCTCACCAAGCTGCTTGGCGATGGTCTTGTAGCCCCTTCCAGCCTTGTGTACGTCTACAATCTTGTCCCTGACATCCTTGGAGAGCTCTTTGGTCTTGGCCATGGTGGAGTGTTTGGAGTCTGATTGACTGCTTCTGTAGACAGGTGTCTTTTATATAGGTAACAAAATGAAATTAGGAGCACTCCCTTTAAGAGTGTGCTCCTAATCTCCGCTCGTTACTGTATAAAAGACACCTGGGAGCCAGAAATCTTTCTGATTGAGAGGGGGTCAAATACTTATTTCCCTCATTAAAATGCAAATCAATTCATAACATTTTTGACATGCGTTTTTCTGGATTTATTTGTTGTTATTCTGTCTCCCGCTGTTCAAATAAACCTAACATTAAAAGTATAGGCGCGAGAAGGGATCACTAATAAGTTAATGGCAAAAAAGCTCAATTTTAGTCTAATCTGATTAGAGTACCTTCTTCCATATGTTTGGGGAGTCTCCCACATGCCTTTTGGCGAACACCAAATGTGTTTGCTTATTTCTTTCTTTATGCAATGGCTTTTTTTCTGGCCACTCTTCCCTAAGGCCCAGCTCTGTGGAGTGTACGGCTTAAAGTGGTCCAATGGACATATACTCTAATCTCCGCTGTGGAGCTTTGCAGCTCCTTCAGGGTTATCTTTGGTCTCTTTGTTGCCTCTCTGATCAATGCCCTCCTTGCCTGGTCATGAGTTTTGGTGGGCAGTCCTCTCTTGGCAGGTTTGTTGTGGTGCCATATTCTTTCAATTTTTAAACAATGGATTTAATGGTGCTCCGTGGGATGTTCAAAATTTCAGATATTTTTTTATAACCCAACCCTGATCTGTACTTCTCCACAACTTTGTCCCTGACCTGTTTGGAGAGCTCCTTGGACTTCATAGTGCCCCTTGCTTGGTAGTGCCCCTTGCTTAGTGGTGTTGCAGACTCTGGGGCCTTTCAGAACAGATGTATATATACTTAGATCATGTGACAATCATGTGACACTTAGATTGCACACAGGTGAACTTTATTTAACTAATTATGTGAGTTCTGAGGGTAATTGGTTGCACCAGATCTTATGTAGGGGCTTCATAGCAAAGGGGGTGAATACATACGCACGCACCACTTTCCGTTGAGATTTTTTTTTTGCTTTTTGAAACAAGTCATGTTTTTTATTTCTCTTCACCAATTTGGACTATTTTGTGTATGTCCATTACATGAAATCCAAATAAAAATCGATTTAAATAACAGGTTGCAATGCAACAAAATAGGAAAAACGCCAAGGGGGGTGAATACTTTTGCAAGGCACTGTACACCTATAGCTCATCTCATCTCTTGGCTTTAGTACTGTAGACTACTTTATCAGTGACTTCAAACCATGGGTAAACCACTTCTCCAATCTTTTTGACCCTATAACATCAAATAAAATCAAATGTAATGGTCACATACACGTGGTTAGCAGATGTTAAAACTTCTTAGGGCTGCAATCCCGTTAACGGGATCGATATGACAACAGCCAGTGAAAGTGCAGTGCGCCAAATTCAAAACAACAGAAATCTCATAATTAAAATTCCTCAAACATACATGTATTTTATACAGTTTTAAAGGTAATCTTGTTGTTAATCCCACCACAGTGTTCGATTTAAAATAGGCTTTACAGCGAAAGCACCACAAACGATTATGTTAGGTCACCACCAAGCCACAGAAAAACACAACCATTTTTCCAGCCAAAGGTAGGAGTCACACACTAATCTTTGATGATCTTCATCAGATGACACTTTAGGACTTCATGTTACACAATACATGTATGTTTTGTTCGATAACATTCATATTTATATAAAAAAATCAGAGTTTACATTGGCTCGTTACGTTCAGTACTTCCAAAAACATCCAGTGATTTTGCATAGCCACATCAATTTTACAGAAATACTCATCATAAATGTTGATGAAAATACAAGTGTTACACATGGAATTATAGATATACCTCTCCTTAATGCAACCACTGTGTCAGATTTCAAAAAAGCTTTACGGAAAAAGCTAACCATGCAATAATCTGAGGACAGCGCTCAGAGAAAAAAAAAATTCCGCCATGTTGGAGTCAACAGAAATCAGAATTAACATTATAAATATTCCCTTACCTTTGATGATCTTCATCAGAATGCACTCCCAGGAATCCTAGTTCCACAATAAATGTTTGATTTGTTTGAAAATGTCCATTATTTATGTCCAAGTAGAAAATTTTGTTAGGGCGTTTAGTACACAAATCCAAACGCTCGTGCAGGTCCAGCCGAACGTCGGGCGAAAAGTTAAAAAGTTATATTACAGGACATAGAAACATTTCTAACTAAGCATAGAATCAATCTTTAGGATGTTTTTAATGTTCCAACTGGAGAATTCCATTGTCTGTAGAAAATCCATGGAACGCAGGCCGCTCTCATGTGTGAAATGCGCATGACCAGGACCTGGCTCTCTGCCAGACCACTGAGTCAAAGAGCTCTCATCCGGCCCCACATCACAGTAGAAGCCTCATTCAAGTTTCTAAAGATGGTTGACATCTAGTGGAAGCCCTAGGAAGTGCAACTTGAACCATATCCCACTGTGTATTCGATAGGGCTGAGCTCAAAAACTACAAACCTCCGATTTCCCACTTCCTGCTGGATTTTTTCCTCAGGTTTTTGCCTGACATATTTTTTTTTTTTTTCATTCACCTTTATTTAACCAGGTAGGCTAGTTGAGAACAAGTTCTCATTTGCAACTGCGACCTGGCCAAGATAAAGCATAGCAGTGTGAGCATACAACAAAGAGTTACACATGGAGTAAACAATTAACAAGTCAATAACACAGTAGAAAACAAAGGGGGGGTCTATATACAATGTGTGCAAAAGGCATGAGGAGGTAGGCAAATAATTACAATTTTGCAGATTAACACTGGAGTGATAAAAGAGAGTTATGATGTCTGTGAGTTATGTTATACTCACAGACATCATTCAAACAGTTTTAGAAACTTCAGAGTGTTTTCGATCCAAATGTACTAATAATACGTGTATATTAGCAACTGGGACTGAGGATCAGGCCGTTTACTCTGGGCACCATTGGGCACCTTATTCATCCAAACTACTCAATACTTCCCCTGCAGCCATAAATTAATGTGAGTGTAACGAAATGCTTGTGCTTCTAGTTCCAACAGTGCAGTAATATCTAACAAGTTATATAACAATTCCACAACAACTACCTAATACATGAGCGATGACCGAGTGGCATAGGCAAGAAGCAATAGATGGCATAAAATACAGTATATACATATGAGATGAGTAATGTAAGATATATAAACATGATTAAAGTGGCATTATTTAAAGTGACTAGCGAACCGAGTCTGTATGTAGGCAGCAGTCTCTCTGTGTTAGTGATGGCTGTTTAACAGTCTGATGGACTTGAGATAGAAGCTGTTTTTCAGTCTCTCGGTCCCAGCTTTGATGCACCTGTACTGACCTCGCCTTTTGGATGTTTGCGGGGTGGCTCGGGTGGTTGTTGTCCTTGATGATCTTTTTGGCCTTTCTGTGACATCGGGTGCTGTAGGTGTCCTGGAGGGCAGGCAGTTTGCCCCCGGTGATGCGTTGTGCAGACCGCACCACCCCCTGGAGAGCTTTGTGGTTGAGGGTGGTGCAGGTGCCGTACCAGGCGGTGATACAGCCCGACAGGATGCTCTCAATTTTGCATCTGTAAAAGTCTCCTGAGGTTGAAGAGGTGCTGTTGTGCCTTCTTCACCACACTGATGTGATATGTACGCCGAGGAACTTAAAACTTTCATCTTTCTCCATTGCTGTCTCGTCAATGTGGATAGGGGGCTGCTCCCTCTGCTGTTTCCTGAAGTCCACGAACATCTCCTTTGTTTTGTTGACGTTGAGTGAGAGGTTGTTTTCCTGACACCACACTCCGAGTGCCCTCACCTCCTCCCTTCAGGCTGTCTCGTCATTGTTGTTAATCAAGCCCACTACTGTTGTGTCGTCTGCAAACTTGATGATTGAGTTAGAGGCATGCACAGTTATGGGTGAACAGGGAGTACAGGAGGGGGGCTGAGCACGCATATGCTTGTGGGGCCCCAGTGTTGAGGATCAGCAAAGTGGAGATGTTGTTTCCTACCTTCACCACCTGGGGGCAGCCCTTCAGAAAGTCCAGGACCCAAATGCACAGGGCAGGGTTGAGATCCAGGGCCTCAAGTCTAATGATGAGCTTGGAGGGTACTATGGTGTTGAATGCTGAGCTGTAGTCAATGAACAGCATTCTTAAATAGGTATTCCTTTTGTCCAGACGGGATAGGGCTGTGTACAGTGTGATGGTGATTGCATAGTCTGTGGACCTGTTGGGGCGGTATGCAAACTGAAGTTCCTTATAAACTCACTCACTGAATCAGTGTATAAATCAATGTTATTCTCTGAGGCTTTCCGGAACATTTCCCTGTCCCAGATCAAAACAGTCTTGATGCGTGGGTTGCGATTGGTGTGTGTGTGTGCGTGTGTGTGTGTGTGTGTGTGTGTGTGTGTGTGTGTGTGTCTGTGTGTGTGTGTGTGCGTGTGAGTGTGTGTCTGTCCGCCTGCCTACCTGCTTTCCTGCATGTTTGTGACTGGTAGTCTATAATATCCCACTCACCACACCCAGCTAAAACCAATCCAATAGAAATCCAGAATTCACACTGTGTGTGTGTGTACGTTTGGATGGTCATTACTTACTTGTGTGTGTTCAAGTGTGCGTCTGTGACTGTGTGTGCATGCGACTGTGTGTGTGTGTGTGTGTGTGTGTGTGTGTGTGTGTGTGTGTGTGTGTGTGTGTGTGTGTGTGTGTGTGTGTGTGTGTGTGTGTGTGTGTGTGTGTGTGTGTGTGTGTGTGTGTGTGAGGACGTTGCTAGCCTAGGGAGACAACGCTCTATTGAGTGTGTTTCTAATTTAAAAAATAGCCCTTGCAATCCAATAAAAGGTAATGGAGGTGTTGGCAGTGTTGGGGGGGAAGGCGTGAACACATTGAATTTGTAATTGCTTAATGTGCAACCATGGAATAATGAGTATTTTCCGATATTAAGCACCCTCAGATATAATAAAAACAGTGAAAGGACTTTAATAATGATGAATAGGGAGACAAATTAAACAGCCATGGGATATTATAATTGCGTTAAGGGTAGGTAGGGGACTCGGAAAGAAGAAGTTTAGTGAGTCCGCCAGATCAGAGGCAGCAGGGATGACCAGGGATGTTGATACGTTTTTGAATTGGACCATTTTCCTGTGCTGCTCAGCATTCGAAATGGGAAAATGAATTTAAAATTCATTTTCTTTAGGAATGCAGAAAAGTAAAAGTAAAAACTGCCAAAAATATAAAGAGTAAAGTAAAGTACAGATACTCAAAAAAAAACTAGTTAAGTAGTACTTTACAGTTAGTTACTTTAGTACTTTACACCACTGGATACACACAAATACACATACATAGCTACTCTCAAACTCGCATATACAATACATGTCCCCTATCTCCCTGTTAGAGAGCCCATAGGCATGCTCAGAATGAGCATAGGGCTCAGTGTGTTTACGTCTTTGACAGAAACAAATGTCCTTTATGCAGAAGCAGCGCAGGACTCAGGAATACAATTCCTGCCTGGTTACCTCTGTGGCTACTATAGCCTATACAGTCCTGGGAGGGGATGTACTTCATACTACACCTCTTGCTTTTGTAGGCAGCTTTAGCGTAAGACGTATTGGACTGGTTATGATATTCTTGCGATGTGTGTGTTGGGGAAATTGTCGTTAGTCCAGTCACATGGTGCTTGGTGTGTGTCTGTGTGCGTGTGCATATGTGTGTGTGTGTGTGTGTGTGTGTGTGTGTGTGTGTGTGTGTGTGTGTGTGTGTGTGTGTGTGTGTGTGTGTGTGTGTGTGTGTGTGTGTGTGTGACTGAAGTGGAAGCTTCCAATATGGCTGAAAGGGGGCGTGTTCCATTGAGGACAGATGTGTTGCCATAGTAACCGAGAAGAAGAGCCCTACATCCTGTACTGCCCATACATTTGATACTCCGATAGTGCTTCATTTAACAGGCTGGATTCATTCTGATGGGATGACTACGTAAAGATAATGCTGTGTGCTACCTGCCTCACTGCCTGTCTGTCTGCTATCTCTGAGACATGAAGGATAAAAAGCAAGTTAAGCTTTAGAAAACAGATGAAAAAGATCTGGTAGCACAGCGGCTCTCCTCTTTCTTAACATCTAGTTGAACTGTATATTAATATGTACCAGATCTTAGCCAAATACATTTAAACTCACTTTTTCACAATTCCTGACATTTAATCCTAGTCAAAAGTCCCTGTCTTAGGTCAGTTAGGATCACCACTTTATTTTAAGAATGTGAAATGTCAGAATATTGGTAGAGAGAATGATTTCATTCAGCTTTTATTTATTTCATCACATTCCCAGTGGGACAGAAGTTTACATACTCAATTAGTATTTGGTAGCATTACCTTTAAATTGTTTAACTTGGGTCAAACATTTTGGGTAGCCTTCCACAAGCTTCCCACAATAAGTTGGGTGAATTTTGGCCCATTCCTCCTAACAGAGCTGGTGCAACTGAGTCAGGTTTGTAGGCCTCCTTGCTCGCACACGCTTTTTCGGTTCTGCCCACAAATGTTCTATAGGATGGAGGTCAGGGTTTGTGATGGCCACTCCAATACCTGGACTTTGTTGTCCTTAAGCCATTTTGCCACAACGTTGGAAGTCTGCTTGGGGTCAATGTCCATTCGGAAGACCAATTTGCGACCAAACTTTAAATTCCTGACTGATGTCTTGAGAAGTTGCTTCAATATATCCACGTAATTTTCCATTCTCATGATGCCATCTATGATGCCATTGAGAAGTGCACCAGCCACTCCTGCAGCAAAGCACCCTCACAACATGATTCTGCCACCCCCGTGCTTCACGGTTGGGATGGTGTTCTCGGCTTGCAAGCCTCCCCCTTTTTCCTCCAAACATAACAATGGTCATTATGGCCAAACAGTTCTACTTGTTTCTTCAGACCAGAGGACATTCCTCCAAAAAGTACTATCCTTGTCCCCATGTGCATTTGCAAACCGTAGTCTGGCGTTTTATGGTGGTTTTAGAGCAGTGGCTCGTTTTACCCTGGATATACTGTAGATACTTTTGTACCTGTTTCCTCCAGCATCTTCACAAGGTCCTTTGCTGTTGTTCTGGGATTGATTTGCACTTTTTGCACCAAAGTAAGTTACTCTCTAGGAGAGACAGAACGTATCTTCCTGAGCGGTATGACGGCTGCGACTTGTGGAGGTCTACAATTTAATTGCTGAGGTCTTGGCTCATGTCTTGCAAAGAGGCACTGAATTTGAAGGTAGGCCTTGAAATACATCAATAGGTACACCTCCAATTGACTCAAATTATGTCAATTATCCTATCAGAAGCTTCTAAAGCCATGACATCATTTTCTGGAATTGTCCAAGCTGTTTAAAGGCACAGTCAACTTAGTGTATGTAAACTTCTGACTCACTGGAATTGTGATACAGTGAGTTATAAATGAGTTCTAAGTTAAATAATCTGTCTGCAAACAATTGTTGGAAAAATGACTTGTGTCATGCACAAAGTAGATGTCCTAACCGACTTGCCAAAACTATAGTTTGTTCACAAGAAATTTGTAGGGTGGTTGAAAAATGAGTTTTAATGACTCCAACCTAAGTGTATGTAAACTTCCAACTTCAACTGTATGTATGAATAGTGTGTAAATAGGATTTTTTGTTGTCTCTTGGTGACTTTCCAATATATATCTATTTATTTATTTGCATTTGATGTCCTTGTCTATAACTGTTCTGAACTTCATCATGTATTTTGACATTTTATGTGGAACCCAGGAAGAGTAGCTGTTGCATGTGCGGTAGCTAACAGGGACCCTAGTAAACTCAACTAAACACAAAGACCAACCAAGGCTTTGACAGCATCTAAACAGCATCACATTAAACTGTATTACTGCTTATAGAACAGCAAGACATTACAGGAGCAGAGTAGTAGTGAGTGTGGGGATGGAGGGTGTTTTGGGTGTTTTGTTGTGTGTGTGTGTGTGTGTGTGTGTGTGTGTGTGTGTGTGTGTGTGTGTGTGTGTGTGTGTGTGTGTGTGTGTCTGTGTGTGTCTGTGTGTGTGTGTGTGTGTGTGTGTGTGTGTGTGTGTGTGTGTGTGTGTGTGTGTGTGTGTGTGTGTGTGTGTGTGAGAGAGAGAGAAAGAAAGAGAGTGAGAAAAACAGAGTGCAACAAGCAGAAGGTATCAAGGTGAGAGCAGTCTCAGTAACAGAATAAACCCAGAGGTGTCTCTGGCACTTCAAATAAGCTCTCACTCCATCCGACGCACACTCACACATGCACCCGCACTCACACAAACGCACACAAACGCACACAAACACACCGTTTGTGTTCTCACCCTAACATTGAGGTGTATGAAAGTTGCCTGAAGCGCTAGAACATGATGGCTGCTTGTCTGACCTCACAGCTGCTGCAACTAAACTCTCACAGCTGCCTCAGTAACACACCAAAAAGTGCTTAAGTAACCCTGAGATTTGCTCGTCTCATTGAAAGTCACTGTTAATCACAAGTCCAACCATTTTAGGTACACTCATCTAGCTTATACTAGAACAACATTCTTCATCCTTAAACCAATGTCAGAGACATTAGAAGCTCAACATCTTACTCCTCGTCAATTTGAATAAAGATTGCTCATTACGAACACTTTCTCCATTCTAATTTGGGACCATGCTTTTACCATGTACTGTAATTCAATCATTCAAAAGGACTCAAAGCCGTGAACGCACTACACTTTCGAATCACTTTCTCTTTCATATTCTCTCTCTCGCCCTCTCTCTCCGCTTCTCTTTATCATTCTCTCTCTTCCTCCTGCTCTCCCTCTCTCCTTCTCTCTCTCTCTCTCTCTCTCTCCCTCCTGCTCTCCCTCTCTCCTTCTCTCTCTCTCTCTCTCTCTTCCTCCTGCTCTCCCTCTCTCCTTCTCTCTCTCTCTCTCTCTCTCTCCCTCACTCTCCTTCTCCTTCTCCTTCTCCTTCTCCCTTCTTTCCCTCTCTCTCTCTCCCTCCCTTTCCTTCTCCTTCTCACTCTCCCTTTCTTTCCCCCTCTCTCTCTCTCCCTCACTCTCCCTCTCCTTCTCCTTCTCCCTCTCCCTTTCTTTCTTTCCCTCTCTCTCTCTCTCCCTCACTCTCCCTCTCCTTCTCCCTCTCCCTTTCTTTCCCTCTCTCTCCCTCCCTCACTCTCCCTCTCCTTCTCCTTCTCCCTCTCCCTTTCTTTCCCTCTCTCTCTCCCTCACTCTCCCTCTCCTCCTCCTTCTCCCTCTCCCTTTCTTTCCCCCTCTCTCTCCCTCACTCTCCCTCTCCTTCTCCTTCTCCCTCTCCCTTTCTTTCCCTCTCTCTCTCTCTCCCTCACTCTCCCTCTCCTTCTCCTCCTCCCTCTCCCTTTCTTTCCCTCTCTCTCTCTCCCTCACTCTCCCTCTCCTTCTCCTTCTCCCTCTCCCTTTCTTTCCCTCTCTCTCCCTCCCTCACTCTCCCTCTCCCTTTCTTTCCCTCTCTCTCTCCCTCACTCTCCCTCTCCTCCTCCTTCTCCCTCTCCCTTTCTTTCCCTCTCTCCTCCTCCTTCTCCCTCTCCCTTTCTTTCCCTCTCTCTCCCTCCCTCACTCTCCCTCTCCTTATCCTTCTCCCTCTCTTTCCCTCTCTCTCTCCCTCACTCTCCCTCTCCTTCTCCCTCTCCCTTTCTTTCCCTCTCTCTCTCCCTCACTCTCCCTCTCCTTCTCCCTCTCCCTTTCTTTCCCTCTCTCTCTCCCTCACTCTCCCTCTCCTTCTCCTTCTCCCTCTCTTTCCCTCTCTCTCTCTTTCCCGCTGTCTCTTTTTACAGTATCTCTTTCAATTCAATTCAATTCAAGAGGCTTTATTGGCATGGGAAACATGTGTTAACATTGCCAAAGCAAGTGAGGTAGATAATATACAAAAGTGAAATTAACAATAAAAATGAACAGTAAACATTACACATACAGAAGTTTCAAAACAATAAAGACAATACAAATGTCATATTATATATATATATATATATATATATATATATATATACATGCACACAGTGTTGTAACAATGTACAAATGGTTAAAGTACACAAGGGAAAATAACATTTCTCTCTCTTGCCCTCACTCTCTCCCTCCCTCTCCATCTCTCTCTCTCCACTCTTCAGGGAGACCCATTTCCACTTTTTATTTATTAAATTAAATAAAAGACCAGGGACACATCTGACACAAATCCCTGCAGGATCAGGAACGGTGTTTGTGTGCAGGCACTTGAGAGACGCAACACCCTCCGTCTCCTAGGACCCTTGCAGCAGATCAGACGAGGAGGCATCACTAATAGGGCTGCTTTTGTTTCTCTGGCTTCCTGACACCTCACTTTGGAGCTTTCCTGCTTTCTTGGAGTACCCTTGTGTCTTAATGGGCCACAAAGTCATTCACTTTGGTTCATTGCGTGAAAAGGGAGGAAGTGGGATAGAAGAGGTGGGTACATTTGAAGGTGCAAAGAGTGAGTTTGATAACAACAACGAAACGTTTTCTAATTAAAAGTTGTTCTATGGTAATTTGTTTTGCCTGCAGGTGCGTGTGTTGCTTGGTTCCCAGGAAAGGCCTAGCAATGTTTTCACTCATATCCATTGTCTGTATATGCTTGTAAGTCAGTAGGGAAGAAGAGTTTACTTCCCTGATCAGAAAGCTGTTTTCAAATCAAGGAAATATTATACAAATGTAAGATGTGTATGCATGTGTGTTGACTGTAACTTGATAATAGAATGTTTTCCCATGGACTGTTGTCAACACTTTCTGTTTTATAGTTTGTTTCATAATGTTCTCTAGTGGTACTGTATACACATATCAGGAGCACAACACTAGCTACTGTCCTTCCTGGCATCTATTTCATTATTATTAATTCACCAATGCCCCTCTCCCCTCTCCCTGTCTTCTGCTGACACTGTATCTTTCTTCCTCTGTCTCTCTCCCTCCCTTTCTCTCAATACTGCTGTCCCTGTCTCTCTGTCTTTCTCCCTCCCTTTCTCTCAATACTGCTGTCCCTGTCTCTCTACCTCCCTTTCTCTCAATACTGCTGTCCCTGTCTCTCTGTCTCTCTCCCTCCCTTTCTCTCAATACTGCTGTCCCTGTCTCTCTGTCTCTCTCCCTCCCTTTCTCTCAATACTGCTGTCCCTGTCTCTCTGTCTCTCTACCTCCCTTTATCTCAATACTGCTGTCCCTGTCTCTCTGTCTCTCTCCCTCCCTTTCTCTCAATACTGCTGTCCCTGTCTCTCTGTCTCTTTCCCTCCCTTTCTCTCAATACTGCTGTCCCTGTCTCTCTGTCTCTCTACCTCCCTTTATCTCAATACTGCTGTCCCTGTCTCGCTGTCTCTCTCTCAATACTGCTGTCCCTGTCTCTCTGTCTCTCACTCAATACTGCTGTCCTTGTCTCTCTGTCTCTCCTCCCTTTCTCTCAATACTGCTGTCCCTGTCTCAGTCTCTCTCTCAATACTGCTGTCCCTGTCTCTGTCTCTCTCCCTCCCTTCTCTCAATACTGCTGTCCCTGTCTCTCTGTCTCTCTCCCTCCCTTTCTCTCAATACTGCTGTCACTGTCTCTCTGTCTCTCCTCCCTTTCTCTCAATACTGCTGTCCCTGTCTCTGTCTATCTCCCTCCCTAATTATTGCTGCCCCTGTCCCTGTCTCTCTGTCTTTCTCCCTCCCTTTCTGTCGTCCCTCCCCTCCTCTCTCTCTCTCTCTCTCTCTCTCTCTCTCTCTCTCTCTCTCTCTCTCTCTCTCTCTCTCTCTCTCTCTCTCTCTCTCTCTCTCTCTCTCTCTCTCTCTCTCTCTCTCTCTCTCTCTCTCTCTCTCTCTCTCTCTCTCTTCTCTCTCTCTCTCTCTCTTCTCTCTCTCTCTCTCTCTCTCTCTCTCTCTCTCTCTCTCTCTCTCTCTCTCTCTCTCTCTCTCTCTCTCCAATTCAATTCAATTCAATTCAATTCAATTCAAGGGCCTTATTGGCATGGGAAACGTGTTAACATTGCCAAAGCAAGTGAGGTAGATAATATATAAAGTGAAATAAACAATAAAAATGAACAGTAAACATTACACATACAGAAGTTTCAAAACAATAAAGACATTACAAATGTCATTATCTCTCTCTCTCTCGCTCTCTCTCTCTCTCTCTCTCTCTGTGTCTGTGTCTCTCCCTATCTCTAGCTGCCCTTTCTCAAATTGCTAATCTCTCTCTTCCCTGTCCTTCTCCCTTTCCCTTCCCCTCCCTATCGCTCCTTTCACTACCCCTACTCTATATTCTCCCCTTCCAACCAAATCACTTTCCGCCCCTTTCCTATATCTCTCCACCCACACCTCTCTCACTCTCTCTTTCTGGCAGCCTCTGATGGCCAGGATGGGCTGTGAGCTGGGCTGTGGTGTGTTGGCTGTGGGCCAGTCAGTGGGGATTTATGGTCAGGGGTGTCTGTCAGGGACGAGCTCCTCACACCTCTGATAAAGCCATATCATCAGCAGGGGCAACCAGCGTGGCACATTCATTACCACTTTATTCCTCCAACTGGTACTGCAATGTGTGTGTGTGTGTGTGTGTGTTTGTCTGTGTGAGTGAGTGAGTGTGTGTGTTTAGCTAATCTATCTCTGGCCAGCAAAAGTATATTTTGGCCAGGGCCCCAGGCTCCCAGGGAGGTCTGGATGGACTGAGTAGACCTCCAGCTTAAGACTCCCTGCCACCGCACTGAAACCTTCAGGGTAAACCTAACATTCCTCAGCAGCTACACACCACTGCTTGGTCCTATTAAAACCCCCACAGCGCTATCAGTACTGGGCAGCAGCCAGGATGCTAGGCTAAACTAAGCTAACAGTCGCCTACTGGGCAGGTGGCAGGACTCTAACAGTACTGGTCAGCAGGCAGGATGCTAGGCTATGTTAACAGTAACCTCCTAATGCTGTGGAGTCAGTCGTGATAATGCACAACGCTGACTGAGTTTATTCACATCAGGAAACAAGTCCTGCTATCTATCTCTCACGGGGAGATATGAAGGCTGTCAGTGCTACACAGAGCCTGAGAGAGGTAAGGCTGAGCTGAGAGAGATAGGGCTGGGCTGAGAGAGATAGGGCTGGGCTGAGAGAGATAGGGCTAGCCTGAGCTGCAGAGGAGAAATCCTAACTTTTAATGCAGTGCACATGCTGGGTAGATACGGACTGTGCACATGCTGGGTAGATATGGACTGTGCACATCCTGGGTAGATATGGACTGTGCACATCCTGGGTAGATATGGACTGTGCACATAATGGGTAGATATGGACTGTACACATGCTGGGTAGATATGGACTGTACACATAATGGGTAGATATGGACTGTGCACATCCTGGGTAGATATGGACTGTGCACATCCTGGGTAGATATGGACTGTGCACATAATGGGTAGATATGGACTGTGCACATGCTGGGTAGATATGGACTGTGCACATGCGGGGTAGATATGGACTGTGCACATGCTGGGTAGATATGGACAGTGCACATAATGGGTAGATATGGACTGTGCACATGCTGGGTAGATATGGACTGTGCACATAATGGGTAGATATGGACTGTGCACATGCTGGGTAGATATGGACTGTGCACATGCTGGGTAGATATGGACTGTGCACATAATGGGTAGATATGGACTGTGCACATGCGGGGTAGATATGGACTGTGCACATGCTGGGTAGATATGGACTGTACACATGCTGGGTAGATATGGACTGTGCACATGCTGGGTAGATATGGACTGTGCACATGCTGGGTAGATATGGACTGTGCACATGCTGGGTAGATATGGACTGTGCACATGCTGGGTAGATATGGACTGTACACATGCTGGGTAGATATGGACTGTGCACATGCTGGGTAGATATGGACTGTGCACATGTGGGGTAGATATGGACTGTGCACATAATGGGTAGATATGGACTGTGCACATAATGGGTAGATATGGACTGTGCACATAATGGGTAGATATGGACTGTGCACATGCTGGGTAGATATGGACTGTGCACATAATGGGTAGATATGGACTGTGCACATGCTGGGTAGATATGGACTGTGCACATAATGGGTAGATATGGACTGTGCACATGCTGGGTAGATATGGACTGTGCACATAATGGGTAGATATGGACTGTGCACATGCTGGGTAGATATGGACTGTGCACATAATGGGTAGATATGGACTGTGCACATGCTGGGTAGATATGGACTGTGCACATAATGGGTAGATATGGACTGTGCACATGCTGGGTAGATATGGACTGTGCACATAATGGGTAGATATGGACTGTACACATAATGGGTAGATATGGACTGTGCACATTCTGGGTAGATATGGACTGTGCACATGCTGGGTAGATATGGACTGTGCACATTCTGGGTAGATATGGACTGTGCACATAATGGGTAGATATGGACTGTGCACATAATGGGTAGATATGGACTGTACACATAATGGGTAGATATGGACTGTGCACATTCTGGGTAGATATGGACTGTGCACATAATGGGTAGATATGGACTGTGCACATAATGGGTAGATATGGACTGTGCACATTCTGGGTAGATATGGACTGTGCACATCCTGGGTAGATATGGACTGTGCACATAATGGGTAGATATGGACTGTGCACATTCTGGGTAGATATGGACTGTGCACATAATGGGTAGATATGGACTGTGCACATAATGGGTAGATATGGACTGTGCACATAATGGGTAGATATGGACTGTGCACATAATGGGTAGATATGGACTGTGCACATAATGGGTAGATATGTGTTATGTGTATGTAATATGAAGGAGTTTGTGAGTGTTGTCTATGCATGTGTTTAGGAGAGAGTCTGCAGACAATAAGTTTAGTTCTTTGTGTGTGTGTGAGTGTTTGTAGTATAACAACATTTCAACCCTTAGGTCTTCATCAGGCATCCATATCCCAGGTGGGGGTGGAAGGTCAAATATATAGCGGCAGAACTCAGTCACATCACTTCTTGTAACAGGAGGTAAAAATACATAACATAGATTCAATATATCAACATTCAATGTATAAAAATGTATGACCACAAGGAATGTGATCCATATTTACTGTAATATATCATCAATAGGGTTGAGGTCAGGGCTTTGCCACTCAAATACCTTGACTTTGTTGTCCTTAAGCCATTTTGCCACAACTTTGGAAGTATGCTTGAGGTCATTGTCCATTTGGAAGACCCATTTGCGACCAAGCTTTAACTTCCTGACTGATGTCTTGAGATGTTGCTTCAATTTATTCACGTAATTTTCCTCCTCTAGATGCCATCTTTTTTGTGAAGTGCACCAATCCCTCCTGCAGCAAAGCACCCCCACAATATGATGCTGCCACCCCTGTGCTTCACAGTTGGGATGGTGTTCTTTGGCTTGCAAGCCTCCCCCTTTTTCCTCCATGCATAAAGATGTCTGGCCAAACAGTTCTTTTTTTTGTTTTGTTTCATCAGACCAGAGGACATTTCTCCAAAAGGTATGATTTTTGTCCCCATGTGCAGTTGCAAACCGCAGTCTGGCTTTTTTATGGCAGTTTTGGAGCAGTGGTTTCTTCCTTGCTGTGCGGCTTTTCAGGTTATGTCGATATACGACTAGTTTTACTGTGGATATAGATACTTTTGTACCTGTTTCATCTTCACAAGGTGCTTTGCTGTTGTTCTGAGATTGATTTGCACTTTTCGCAACAAAGTACGTTCATCTCTAGGAGACAGAACACGCCTCCTTCCTCAGCGGTATGACGGCTGCGTGGTCCCATGGTGTTTATACTTGCGTACTATTGTTTGTACAGATGAACGTGATACCTTCAGGAACCTTCAGAAATTGTTCCCAAGGAAGAACCAGACTTTTGGAGGTCTACAATTTTTTATCTGAGGTCTTGGCTGACTTCTTTTGATTTTCCCATGATGTCAAGCAAGGTTTAAAGCTAGGCCTTGAAATACATCCACAGGTACACCTCCAATTGACTCAAATTATGTCAATTAGCCTATCAGAAGCTTCTAAAGCCATGACAGAATTTTCTGGAATTTTCCAAGCTGTTTAAAGGTACAGTCAACTTAGTGTATCTAAAAATCTGACCCACTGGATCTGTCTGTAAACAACTGTTGGAAAAATGACTTGTGTCATGCAAAAAGTAGATGTCCTAACCGACTTGCCAAAATTATAGTTTGTTAACAAGAAATTTGTGGAGTGGTTGAAAAATGAGTTATAATGACTCCAACTCAATTGTATGTAAACTTCCGACTTCAATATATATATATATATATATATATATATATATATATATATATATATATTAAATATATATATATATATATTCACACAATATTCAATTGTGAATGCTTTCCGCTAGATGTTTGAAGATTGCTGCGGGGACTTCCTTCCATGAATTAAGCCAGAAGAGCATTGGTGAGGTCGCGCACTGATGTTGGGCGATTATTAGGCCTGGCTCACGGTCAGTGTTCCAATTCATACCAAAGGTTTTCAATGGGGTTAAGTTCAGGGCTGTATGCAGGTCAGTCAAGTTCTTCCACACTTCTCTCAACAAACCATTTCTGTATGGACCTCGCTTTGTGCATGGGGGCATTGTCATGCTGAAAAAGGAAAGAGCCTTCCCTAAACTGTTGCCACAAAGTTGGAAGAACAGAATTGTTTAGAATGTCATTGTATGCTGTAGCGTTAAGATTTCTCTTCACTGGAACTAAGGGGCCTAGAACCATGAAAAACAGCCCCAGATCATTATTCCTACTCCACCAAACTTTACAGTTGGCACTAGGCATTCGGGCAGATAGCGTTCTCCTGGCATCCGCCAAACCCAGATTCGTCTGTCAGACTACCAGATGGTGAAGCGTGATTCATCACTCCAAATAACTAGTTTCCACTGTTCCAATGAGTCCAATTGTGGCGAGCTTTACACCACTCCAGCTGACGCTTGGCATTGCCCATGGTGATCTTAGGCTTGTGTGCGGCTGCTTTTTACCACCTGTTTCAGGAAGTGATGTCAATGAGTACTGTCCCTATATATAGGACCTTCCAACCCCATCTGGGATATGGATGCATGATGAAGACCTAAGGGATGAAACATTGTCAAAACAATGTTATAAAACATTTACCTATTTTTATTGTTCATGATTTCACCTACATCTCCAGCACCTGCAAAAAGTAGCAGGATGTGCCTATGTTCTGCAGCTTTTGTGTGTGTCTGAACATGTATTGTGTATATTATGTGTGTGTCTCTGTTTTGTCTCCCTTGTCTCATTCACCAGGTGTTGAGCTAGAGTGTGAAAACCATGTGTGTGTGTGTGTGTGTGTGTGTGTGTGTGTGTTTGTGTGTGCACCCTCTGGCCTGTGTGTGTGTGGGGGGGGGGGGGGGTGAGCGTGTATCATAGCCATCTGGTAAGCATTAAAGACCAGTAAAACTCAGGTTCGCATCTCATTTTCATAACTGGAGGTTTTAATTAATGGGGAAACATTGATTATTTCCTGTTTATTCCGGAGTGTAATTGAATGAGACTGCCATAAATTGGGTGGAAGTGTTATAATGTGTGATGAATGTGCTGGTTCATTGGGGGTGAAGGAAGAGGAGAGCTAAAGTGTCTCCTAGTCTCCTATAGATCTAAGCATGATTAAGTCTCATTAGAGTCGCTGCTAATAGGTAAGCCAGGGATTAGTGATGATTTAAACAACACAATGTAGTGTTACCACAGGTCAGCTGCTGATGACTGATTTAAACAACACAATGTAGTGTTACCACAGGTCAGCTGCTGGTGACTGATTTAAACAACACAACGTTGTCACGCCCTGGTCGAAGTATTTTGTATTTATCTTCATGTATTGGGTCAGGCCAGGGTGTGGCATGGGGTTTTTGTAATTGTGGTGTGTTTGTCTTGGGGTTTTGGTGGTGGTATTGGGATTGTAGCTTAGTGGGTTATCTAGCAAAGTCTATGGCTGTCTGGAGTCTGCCAGTCTGCCCAGCGTCGCCAGTCTGCCCAGCGCCGCCAGTCTGCCCAGCGCCGCCAGTCTGCCCAGCGCCGCCAGTCTGCCCAGCGTCGCCAGTCTGTCAGGATCAGTTAGATCCACCAGTCAGCCAGGATCCACCAGTCTGCAAGGATCCGCCAGAAGTGCCAGTTAGCCAGGATCCGCCAGTCTGCCAGGATCCGCCAGAACTTCCAGTCGGCCAGGATCTGCCAGTCAGCCAGGATCTGCCAGTCAGCCAGGATCCACCAGTCAGCCAGGATCCGCCAGTCAGCCAGGATCTGCCAGATCTGCTAGTCAGCCAGGATCTGCCAGATCTGCTAGTCAGCCAGGATCCGCCAGTCAGCCAGGATCTGCCAGTCAGCCAGGATCTGCCAGAACCACCAGCCAGCCAGGATCTGGTAGATCCATCAACCTGCCTGAGCTTCCTCTCACTCCTGAGCTTCCTCTCACTCCCGAGCTTTCTCTCACTCCCGAGCTTTCTCTCACTCCCGAGCTTCCTCTCACTCCCGAGCTTCCTCTCACTCCCGAGCTTCCTCTCACTCCCGAGCTTCCTCTCACTCCCGAGCTTCCTCTCACTCCCGAGCTTTCTCTCACTCGCGAGCTTTCTCTCACTCCTGAGCTTTCTCTCACTCCCGAGCTTTCCCTCAGTCCCGAGCTGCTCTTCAGTCCAGTGGGTTTCTGGGTGAGGACTACTAGGCCATGGTCGGCGGCGAGGGTGGACTATCCAGGGACGCGAGGAGAGGGGACTAAGACATTGACTGAGTGGGGTCCACGTCCCGCGCCGGAGCCGCCACCATGGACAGACGCCCACCCGGACCCTCCCTATTGTTTTGAGGTACGTTCGGGAGTCCTTAGGGGAGAGGGGGGGGGTTAGGGGGGGGGGTCTGTCATGCCCTGGTCGAAGTATTTTGTATTTATCTTCATGCATTGGGTCAGGCCAGGGTGTGGCATGGGGTTTTTATAATTGTGGTGTGTTTGTTTTGGTGGTGGTATTGGGATTGTAGCTTAGTGGGTTATCTAGCAAAGTCTATGGCTGTCTGGAGTGGTTCTCAATCAGAGGCAGGTGTTTATCGTTGTCTCTGATTGGGAACCATATTTAGGCAGCCATATTCTTTGAGTTTGTCGTGGGTGATTGTCCTTAGTGTCCTCTATGTTAGTTAGCACCAGTATAGGCTGTTTCGGTTTTCGTTACGTTCTTTGTTTTGTTTTGTTTTGTTTTGTTTTGTTTTGTTTTGTTTTGTAGTGTTTGTGTTTATTCGTGTTGTACGTTGTTCATTAAACATGGATCGTAATCTACACGCTGCAGTTTGGTCCGACTCTCCTTCACACCTAGAAAACCGTAACAAACGTAGTGTTACCACAGGTCAGCTGCTGATGACTGATTTAAGCAACACAACATAGTGTTACCACAGGTCAGCTGCTGATGACTGATTTAAACAACACAATGTAGTGTTACCACAGGTCAGCTGCTGATGACTGATTTAAACAACACAACATAGTGTTACCACAGGTCAGCTGCTGATGACTGATTTAAACAACACAATGTAGTGTTACCACAGGTCAGCTGCTGATGACTGATTTAAACAACACAATGTAGTGTTACCACAGGTCAGCTGCTGATGACTGATTTAAACAACACAATGTAGTGTTACCACAGGTCAGCTGCTGATGACTGATTTAAACAACACAATGTAGTGTTACCACAGGTCAGCTGCTGATGACTGATTTAAACAACACAACGTAGTGTTACCACAGGTCAGCTGCTGATGACTGATTTAAACAACACAACATAATGTTACCACAGTTCAGCTGCTGATTGCAAGGTTGCAAGTTCAAACCCCCGAGCTGACAAGGTCAAATCTGTCGTTCTGCCCCTGAACAGGCAGTTAACCCACTGTTCCTAGGCCGTCATTGAAAATAAGAATTTGTTCTTAACTGACTTGCCTAGTTAAATAAAGGTAAAATAAAAATTTAAACAACACAACATAGTGTTACCACAGGTCAGCTGCTGATGACTGATTTAAACAACACAATGTAGTGTTACCACAGGTCAGCTGCTGGTGACAGATTTAAAGAACAAAATGTAGTGTTACCACAGGTCAGCTGCTGATGACTGATGATTTAAACAACACAATGTAGTGTTACCACAGGTCAGCTGCTGATGACTGATGATTTAAACAACACAACGTAGTGTTACCACAGGTCAGCTGCTGATGACTGATTTAAACAACACAATGTAGTGTTACCACAGGTCAGCTGCTGATGACTGATTTAAACAACACAATGTAGTGTTACCACAGGTCAGCTGCTGGTGACAGATTTAAAGAACAAAATGTAGTGTTACCACAGGTCAGCTGCTGATGACTGATGATTTAAACAACACAATGTAGTGTTACCACAGGTCAGCTGCTGATGACTGATGATTTAAACAACACAACGTAGTGTTACCACAGGTCAGCTGCTGATGACTGATTTAAACAACACAATGTAGTGTTACCACAGGTCAGCTGCTGATGACTGATTTAAACAACACAATGTAGTGTTACCACAGGTCAGCTGCTGATGAGTTGAACAACCCTGTTGCATGTTGTGATAGGTCATCAGAGGATGTCTGGTGACTGGAACGACATCAC